>NC_052475.1:2746785-2990396 GCF_009730915.1 Dioscorea cayenensis subsp. rotundata
GATGATCCCAACTTCTGTCTGATCTTGGAGCAGGCAATTCAACTTGATCCAGAGTTCTCAAAAAAGATAGGGCAAATTGTTGTCCTTGGTGGTGCATTTTTAGTTAATGGAAATGTTAATCCGGCTGCAGAGGCTAATGTATGTCTTCTCTAGATACGGTGGCCCTTTTTAATATATTATTTTTTACGCATTTCTTACATAAATCATGGTTATTCTTTATGGAAAATATCCTATTAGCTTAATTTTTTTTATCTGTTACTGATGATAGGTGAAATTGAATGGCAAGCTGTGGATGAAGTTTATCTAATTCAAAAGTTCAAAATCTGTTTAGACAGGTCTAAAACATTGTTATAAATGGAATTAATTTCAAGAAATATTATTTGTTTAATAAATTACATTCACTTAGAAAAAAAAAATAAAAATAAGAAAAGAAGTAAAAATGAAATCCTTGGTATTTGAAAGAGAAAATTCCCTCAAAAGTTTGGCAAGCAAAGAAGAAAGAACAACTCATTATTTTTAGGAACTTATTTTCTAGTCGCACTAATATAGAGCCATGTAGTAGTTCTTGTAGATGCTGCCAGGGACTTTTAACCACATATCATGTTTTCTTATCCTTTTCATATACAACCTTTATTAGCCGTGGGGTACAAATGTTTAATGACTATTATTATTTTGAAGTTATTTATTTATTTTTTTTTCCAATTATGCAATGATAGATAAATCTTTAGAAATGATAAACTTTTAACCGTATGTCTGATGGATGGGTTAGGCATGATCAAACTTGTAAAACAACAAGAAGTGTCAAATGATCAATAAGCCAAAAGAGAGTCCGGGTTGCTTTTAGTTCTTAAAACGCTTGTTTCTATGAAGCTGATAAGACTACGCTTAACTAACACAATCGTAAACTTAGCCAGTGGTTCTTACAAGCAACAGGATGTATCTTGGTGGCAGAAATACTTCCCTTGCTTTTCTACATTAAACTTGGTATTATATCTTATACTACTCTTTAAACTTTAAAGAACAAAATGACTTGTCAAACCTTACTTCATTTGCATATCACTTGCTTGTGGATGTCAAAATTAGTCTTAGTTTTTATGGTGCTCTCAAGTATCAACCCATGTAAGTTCTGACTCAGCATAAATATTGCAAGACACTAATATCATTGGCTCATCACCCACTTTTGCATGTAAAAACTAGTTTCTATTTTCTAGTCTTTACCCATCTAAGTTCTACTCAACATAAATATTGCAAGAGGAAAGCATTTTTTAAACTGTTGTTCCTTACATATGCGCAGTCTAGATGAGGGAATATTTAAACTAGAGTTGTCTTGGTTCAAAGCAATTTACGTTAAAAATAACACTCTGATTTTTTGTAGGCCTGTTAGTCTATTGTGCCATTATATTTAATTGAACTGCATATTATTGTCTTATCAAAAGATGATTTTATCAACATATTGTTGTTTGTTTGCTTAAATGGATATACAGATCTTTGGTGACCCAGAGGCTGCTGACATGGTGTTCACCAGTGGTGCTGATGTGCTAGCTGTGGGCTTAAATGTTACACACCAAGTTCTTCTGACAGGTACCCTGATCATATTTCACAGAAATTATGAGGCTTTCTCTCTAGCACATAGTTTTGGTATCTGAATTTGAAATACTATATCCTTGCTTGGAACTAACTTGTCTACAGTTATTTATTATTATGTCTCGTTCCATACTGAGTAATGATAATATAGTTGTGATGACTATTTGGAATCAATCTGGAAGTTGTTTCAAACTTGTGAAGAACATGTGTCTTGTCTCCACATAATATCGATATAAGACCTTAATTGGATTGAAACTTTTCTATAAATGGAGTTATTAAACCCAAATGTGATGATTGTTATAAATCCCAGATGTGAGTTCTGCTGCATGAAGAGAGAAAGCTGATTTCAAGTTAACTACGAATTAAATGTATTATTGTTGAGGATGCCATTTGACAACTATTGCCTTACAACTAATTTTACTGCTAGTAGTTGGATACTTAAAAATCTGTTTGAAAATAATATCTTTGCCCACCCTTCATCTTTGCGTTATCTGAAGCGTTGTTGTTGACAAACTTTCGTGCTTGTTCATTTTATGGTCTGCAAAAACTATTGCTTTGTGTAACATATAATCAAATTTTTTAAGCGAAATGGTTTTCTGTAGTGTGCCATGAGATTCAAAGGTCTATTCAGTACGAGATATCATTTAATTTTGTTATTATAAAACTCAAAAATATCAACCTTCATAGAGGAATTTGTGTTTCACAGAATAACCTTTTCCTGACTTGCTAGGCAATTCCGAAGTCTCTATTCTATAACTAGCATACTTATGTTTAACATCATTCAAGCTGAGTATACACATTGCAGATGCTGATCGTGACACACTTGCACAATCTGGCCGGAAGTTTGGTCAATACATGTCCAAGATTTTAGGATTCTATTACTCATACCACCATGATTCCTATGGAGTGCAAGGTTTGCACTAGAAAATGTTTGCGACAAGTAAGAAGTTAGCAAACATTCATCCTATTTATATCATGTCATTTGGTGGATGCAGGTGTTTACCTTCATGACCCAACAACTCTTCTTGCTGCTGTTAATCCATCATTATTAACTTATACAGAGGGGGTTGTACGAGTTCAGACAACCGGCATCATGAGAGGACTCACAATGTTTCATAACAGCAATAGAAGGTTAGAGAATTTCATATAGTATGCTTATTTTTGTCTAATTTCTACCTTTTATGGTATGGGCATCATGATTCTTTTATCAATGTTTAAAAGTAGCTTTAAATTGCCCACCTCATATAAGATAATAGATTTCTTAAACTTTCTCCGGCTAAAGTGAGATTATTGCAGATGGTACCCTATTAAAGTTGGAACAAATACTCTAGAATATTGACTACCGATGATTTAGTATCAAATTAAAGCTTTTCGCTTTCTAAAACTATAGCTTTCTGCTTTTCTTTACTCACCCCACTTTCATCGACCATCCAGGTTTGAAGAACTAACCGAATGGTCTAATAAACCAATAGTTAAAGTTGCTGTCACAGTTGATGCAGCCGCGGTTGTCAAGCTGGTTATGGAAAGACTGATGAACTCGTAAGACCGACATTATTTATCATTGATACGAGCTGAGTTATCTTCGAACTCTCCTCGCACTTATGTTGGTGGAAAATGCTTATTGTCAGGCTAAACTCATTGCACTGGGCATTAGTTAAAAGTTATAACCAATGCTGGCTATGTAATCTTCAGACTTCACTTGCATAAAATGCTGTATAATGTAATTTTAATTGATAATGTTGGATAAACATATAACTGCATCTGATTTAATAACCCAAAGTTGGAATTCTAATTTTGATTTTATGTTTTTTTTTTTAATTTTATTTGATTGTATATTTGCCACTCAGGTTTACATATACTTTCAATGATTAAATCAAATCATTTACCTACCTCTCCCCTAGTTTACATTTTCTTGAATTATAATTGAAGATAAAAACAAGAAAAATTAAAAAGAAATAAAGGGTGATATATAAGTGATAACCAATCCTAGACCGACAAATAATAGCATTGGGTTTTCTGTCCACTCACAGACTGCCACGTACACAGATCACTAAATCTTTCCCGTACTCCATCCCACCATAACTGTCTGAAGAGCGCTCAATTCATTGAATGGCATTGCTGACATAAACGTAATATTTACTAAAATTTAAGGGCTTTTCCGTCATTTTAACTTCACTGGAGAATCACCCTATAAATTGGACTTCCCTTCGATCCCGTGAAATCTCGAGAATTACCCCTCCGCTATTCTCCGCCCTGTTGGGGCTTTTCTATCTATCAAATCATCTCAAAACCCTAACCCTATTTTTCCCCTCCGATCAATGGAGCAAGAAGCCGTCGATGCCGCCGTTGAGATCCCCGCCGATCCTTCTCCGGCGCCGCCGAATGATCCGGCGCTCACGTGGAGTTTGTCATCCAGCCGGCTTAATGCTCGGGCGCCGGAGTTCGTGCCCCGGTCAGCGCCGCCGATGGTGAAGATTCATCATCATGGCCCGCCGCCGCCTCCTCAAGCGATGATCCATGTTTACCATGCTCCTGCGTCGAGTCCACCGCCGTTTATTGCGCCGGTGGTCAATCCTGGAACTTTTGAATATTTTGTTGGAGGGGGCTTTGGTGGTGAGCAGGAAGTGGTGCAGTCAGCGGCTTCGGCAGATCCAGATCCGCCTCCGTCGGTCAGAGATGGGCTTTCAGATGAGGCTGTTCAGAAGATCACTAAGCAGGTTGTTTGGCTTTTTCAAATTGGTTTATATAGTGTTTATGAAGTTGTTTCAGTTTGGAATTTAGTTTTTCGAAGTTGGTATGGTAAGTGGAAAAGGTAGTTCAATTTGTAGGGCATTTATTTTTATTATAAAGGCATGAGATTTATGATGGATAATATGGTTTTCTTAAAAATGTGTATTTGTTTCATCTAAATGAAGATTATCTTTTTGGATATAACAGGTTGAATACTACTTCAGTGATGCAAATCTAGCGACAACTGAGCATTTGATGAGATTCATTAGTAAAGATCCAGAGGGATTTGGTAATATACGTGATATTGTCTACCAGTTTCAGCATTTTTTTGGTCTGTTTGTGATATTTGATACCTTACTTTTATTTAGTTTTGATTGTATATTACAAAGGCAGCTATATTCAACCAGTGGTAGTAAAACATTTTTATAACCATTCATATTTATGTCTCTTGTGAGAAAGGTATTTTATAAATTACAGCATGATTTTGTGTTTATAAATTTAAACAGTTTGCAGATACAACCTTAGTTTGTTTGTTAAATGTCATGAAATTATTTTCTTAAAGTAATATGGCCACAATTTATTTTTATTTATTTTGCTTGCACTTGCAATCTCTAGACCTTTCCTTATATGTGAAATAGTTGGTTTCTATGAAGCGCCCAAGAATAGAACCTCAGAATAAATATTTTTATTTCATGCTTAACTTGCGTTTTAACAAGAAAAGTCAAGACAAAGGATTTTTTTTGTTGTTGTTGTTTTCTATGTTGTCTCGTGGTCCAATTACTGTACTAATTTTAGTGAATCCTCTTTATAGTTTTTATTTCTTTTGTTACTTGTCCATCTTATAGTATTAAAGGTACTGTCTATTTCTTTGTTTGTCTTGGATTGGAGGTCACCATAAATGACAATTTTGGCTGAGCAGGTTGTTATAGTTTTAGTTGGATGGGTCATGGGTGCAATGAATAAGAACCAATTCATGGATGAAGAACTTAAGAAATCCCCGTCTATTATGACTAGTGCCTGTCCTGGCCAGTTGGCCTTCAGTCAATGTAGTGTTGCTATGATCTATAGATATTAATGATATAACAATTTACTGGCAGTTATATTGTTGGCAGTGTTGGGCCTCGTGGTTGATTTCATAACTTTGATCCTTTGAGAACATAAATCACTAGATATTAGTTTTAAATTTATCATGGTAACAAGGCATCTTGAATTAATCATGCTATGGGCCATGGGAAGCCTCTTAATGATTTTAAAAAAAATCTAGGTAGCCCTTAGATTTTGTTGAAAAACCAAGTTATTTTTGGAAAATGAAGAATTTCATTAGGAATTGGATATTCATTTTTCCACAGTGGAAAATAATTCTTTAATATTAGTATAGGTAATTTTTTATTAATGGGTGAAGGGTCTGGTGAATAATTGTTTGATAAATGTCTGGTGAATAATTGTTTGATAAATGTCATGCCTGCTAAATTTTATATGCTAGTAGGCCAAATGGGAACTAGGCTTGAAAGTTATGCATATAATGTGTTCTGACTTTGTGCCTAATGTACATTTTAAACTCTTCAAGCATTAAGACATGTCAGTCTGCTGTTGTCTCTAGTCAATATCATGAACAAGGTCTAAGATTATTTTTATCTTCTCTTTGTGCAGTGCCAATGCCTGTTATTGCATCTTTTAAGAAGATAAAAGCTTTGGTTCATAACAATTCCCTACTTGCTGATGCGCTCCGTAAGTCATTAAAGCTGGTAAGTCCCTCGGGACCTGTTGTTTGCCATCTAGCTCCCATGAACCCATTACATTATCATATTTTTGTTACAGGTTGTTAGTGAAGATGGAAAGAAAGTAAGAAGGCAACAGCCAATTACTGAGACAGATGTGGAAGAATTACAGGTTACATGATGATTTCTCTGTAAGAACATTCTGCCAGCCATTCATTTTGTGTCTGCTGACTCATCTGTTTCTTTAGTCACGAATTGTTGTTGCTGAAAACCTACCTGAGGATCATTGTTATCAAAGCCTTATGAAGATTTTCTCTGCTGTAGGAAGGTATAAAGTTGTAGACAATTTATAAGCTGGGATGCTTCCCCATTAATGATTGGACCATTATACGAGATATTATTCTGTTTTATTCTATTCTATTGCAGTGTGAAGTCTATTCGTACTTGTTATCCTCAAACTTCAAATGGTACAAGTGCTCCAGCTAATAGAGCAACAAAGATGGATATGCTTTTTGGTAACAGGGTAACCTTTTGTTTTTTCCTTCTAACTCTGCTTGTGTTGATTGTATAGTCAAAACTGACTTAATTATTCATTTTCCAGGGGAACTTGTTCTAGTATAAGTCTTGCATTTCTTTTACTTTGAACCCCATGGCTTCTGTTTTAGGAAATATATTTAATTCAATTTTTTATTACTCAGAGATCTAGTTTTTATTTTTCCATTTTGTTAATCTGGTTGTTATTATTCAACACATTGACAATTGATTAAGAATATAACTGGTTCATGATGCAAACAAATTTTAAAGGGAAGGTGGGTATACCACTACTTGAAACTAAAAGCTTTGATACGATAGAACATAGAAATCTGTTCCCTATGTAAATTAGATAACCTAGTTAACTTGATTGAATCTTTTTATTTCAAATCATGTTTTGCAATTTTACCATAAGAATGATGGATCGATATAATTAGATTTTACATTAAGTTGTTCCTATAATAGTTTTAAGATTTAATATTGGTTTCTGGATCTGCATTAAGTTATATCATGTAATCTATTTAATATTCTGCTTAAATAATACTTTTTAACTTGCTCAAGAGAGTTTAAATTTTTCACTTTGCTGCTGAATTTCTTATTCTGCTTTAGAATTTTGCTGCACCGAACATTGATTGGCAGGTGTCTCTTGTGTTGATTGCTTCAGCAAAACATTTGATTGTGCATTCATATTTGAATTAAAATTGTTATCCTTTTATTCTCTTTGCAGATTTCTAATGGTCTCGGACTCTTCATTTTTAGAAGTCTATTTACAATCCACAAAACTTAAAGATGTAGAATATAAAAGGCGTGTTTTATCCATAAGTGTTGTATTTCCCAAACCAATCTGAAGAAAACAATCAGAAATTAGCATGAGAACTTCCTAGGTTCCTGTAAATTAGCAAAGTCTTGGTCATAGTATACAAGATGGTTATATAGAAATGGATTTAATTTAATTGTGAGGGTACTAAGACTTTTATCTCCTGGTATATCTGCACAAAGAGCTGAAATTGTACAATTGACAGAAAGCTCTACAATATGTACACTTTGGTTAAATGTGGGTTGAACTTATGTGGTTTTCCATTGAATTAATACTTATGGATATGATCGTTCCTTGTTCATGTGTAGTTGCATGCTTTTGTGGAGTATGAGACTAGTGAGGATGCGGAAAAAGCTGTAAGTGCCAAACTTTTAGCCCATAAAAATGTGGTTGTGTCTTCTATTTATCTGGCTTTAAATATCTGTATGTTGTACAGGTTTCTGAACTCAATGATGAAAGGAACTGGAGGAGTGGGCTCAGAGTTCGTCTGTTGCATAGATGCATGGTATTGGCCACACTGTTCAACATTCTTGCACTTTATCTTCTTAGCTCGTGCTCTAACAGATTTTTCTTTGTTTTCACATTTGCAAGATCCACCAAATATTCCATGCCCTTTGTTTTTACTTCTTGGTATCTTTGGCACAATGATCTTGATTATTTGACAGGCAATATGCTTGATTTTGCAAATTCATGACTTCAAGTAGCTGAAAAGTTTGTGGTGATTGCATGACATCCGAAAATAGACTAGATGATGCAATAGTGACCTAACCACTGTACTTGCTTTATCTGTAAATTAGTAAGGATAAAGAACTAGCTTCTAGAGAGCTACTTGTTTTGCTTGGGCCATTTTAATTCTTTAGCAATTAATTTCTTTCAAATTACATGAAGTGCCTGCTTCTGGTTCTAAAACAAAGTTTTGTTGCTTCCGAGAATTAGAGTAAGCACGGAACAGTTCGAGGAAGAAAAGGAGGGCATGAAGGTGATGGGAATGGTGAGGAGGAGGACGTTTCCACATCTAACCAGGCTCAGGAGAAACAGACTGATGATTTATCCCTGCCTTCTGATACTACAACAGAACATGTGGTAGGCATTGTTGATGCTACTTACCCAAATCATTCCATTCTAATTAACTATAACACAATTTAGTTTCTCTTGTATTGCATTTAAATCGGAAATAAATACGCCATGCTAGTCACTAGAAGCAAGTCAATGGGTTTTGTGTTTTCAACTGTTTTGTGAATTCCCATTTGACAGGGTGAGGAGGTTAATGATAAGGAGGACGTGGTTAGGCGGGCCAAGGGCCGTGGCAGGGGAGGAAGGGGGCGGGGACGGGGCCACCACCACAATAACCACCACCACAATAATAACAAGACCGGAGGCCACGCAATCGGCACTCCACCTTCAAGTCATCCAATCCAACCTGAGCAGCCGGCCATTGCCAAGCAACCTCCCGGGCCCCGAATGCCAGATGGTACTAGGGGATTTACCATCGGCCGTGGGAAGCCCGTCGCCCCTCCTACTTGCGGTTGATGGCTTACCAACCCTAAAATCTATACGGCTTCTACGCTGTGTAAGGTGAAGTTTATTTTTTTGTGGGCATTATTGTTTAAAATAGATTGCCGATGAAATCTTGGTGTTCTTGTACTCAGTGGGACTTTACATAATCTTCAATGCTTAAAAAAGTTTTGATGTAAAGAACTATGGTGAGCTACTTTTGTGTGTATGTAAACAAAGTTGTCAAGACTCATGTGTTGATTCCTGTTATTACCATGCAGGTGGCTTTGTACTTGTCATATATATTTTTTGGTTTTGATTGATTGTTCTTTTGTGTGAATATTGTTTCTCTTGTTTGCCTTCTCTGATCCTTATGTTCTTTATTTAATTTCGATTTCACATTTTATGATGGTTTTTTTTATTATTTAAACACAAAAATTGCATTTGGAGATGTGACGTGACATTGGAATTGCGGATTTCCCTGGTATCATCCAAATCAAGGTATTTCCGATGTATTTTTTCGTATTTTTTTTTATCTGTTCTAGTTAACCGAATATTATATACTAAAAAATTTTAATTATTGTATAAAATTTTATTAAAAAGTAGTTATTTTTTAAAATTTATCCCTAATTTATATTTTTATATTTCTTAAATGTTTGTTATTTATTTGTTATTTTAATATTAAAAAGTATTAATTATTTTTTTTAAATTACTGTTAATATTTTATTCAATTTTTTATTAGAATTAGATATAAAAAAAATATAAAAATATTAATTATGGGTAATTTTAAAAAAATAATTTTTTATAAAAATTGATATATGAGATTTGGTTAATCACGACAGATAAAATAAAAAATAATCACGATAACAAATAAAAAATAACGAAAGTGTAATTTATTATATGAAAAAATATAAAATATTTTTAATAATAATAATAATTTTTTATATATATAATTTATACATAAAAAATGTGCCACAGTAGTACACAGAGTCTGACATCTGGAAAGCCTTATCTCTCCAACAAACACTCTGTTTTTATCATTTTTTTTTTTTTAAATTTCACAAAAATAACCTCCATTCTCTTCTGAGTGCTTTCTCCCACTCCCTCCATTTCAAGACAAACCCTTTCAAGCACTCTCTCTCTCTCTCTCTCTCCGCTGATGGGGCAGCCAGAGCCTGCTCCTCTAAACCCTAACCCTAAACCTAGCCCTCCTCCTCCTCCTCCTCCGCCGGCTCTTTTGGGGCCGCCACCGCTGCGCCAAGATGGAGGAAGGTTCCTCAAATTCCCAAGACCTGCGCTCAGGGTCACGTCGGAGTTTGATAGCGAGGCGGATGTGTGGTTCCACAAGGTTTCTTGCCGCCTTTTCGACCGATTGGCGAAGCTTAAGCTCTCTTTCCAGAATGATAAACGCGGTGAGGTCTCGTCCCCGCAGATTGGATTTCTCACCAAGAATCTCTCCGTCCTTTACGATGTTGAGTCCCGGAACGCGCTTCTCAAGGGTTCCCTTGATCTCGCCGGGTGTCTTCAGCTCCGTGCCACTCACGATGTCAAGGTCCTCGATATTTCCGTTTCCCTTGTCTCCTTATTATTTTTTTTTTCTTGGCTTTCTGCGATAATTGAGTGAATCTTTGATACTGTTGGTTGGAATTTTTGCTAGGGTGAGTAAAGTTATTTTGGAAATTGATGGTTAATATTGTTCTAACTTGAAGCTGTTTGGACTTTATATTGCTTGTATATTTTAGATTTTAGTTTCCTTATTGAAATTTGTTGCTAAATTAGGCTGAAATTGGTTGGAAAGATTTGACTTGGTGGAGGTAGGCCTTCTTGTTGGTGATATTGTTTTTTTGATTCCAAGAACCAAGAAATTAGATGTTTTATTCATTTATCTATTTATTTATTTTTGTATGTGAAGTGAGGAATGAGTGTTGTAGTAACTTAAGTGATAGCTTGTTAATGTCACTGGCCTTTTGCTTCTTTCTGATCACATTGAACTGGAATAGAAGACTAGGACATTGCTACTTGGGTTTAAGTCCATTCCTTTTGGAAGATATTGTTAGGACATTTAATTGTCAAAGATATGGATGATTTCAAAAATTCAACTTTTGATCATCTAGTCAAGATTTGAAATCCAAGTACATCACCACCATCTTGGTTTTTTCTTTTGTAATTTTTGTAGCGTCATCATATTGTTGATATATGCATGGGTATTTTGGTCTCAATCCTTAAAGGGATGATACTATAAGAACATTTAAAATTTAGGTTTTTGTTATTTGAATCATGCTTGTCTAAACTTTTTTGCATTTGTCAAATTGATGTTTCACCAGTGTGGAAGTGTTGTGCTCCTTGGCATTTTACTTTTGTTGTTTTTTGTGCTATCAAAATCATAATGAACTGGTTTATGTGTCTCTGGGATGGTATTCTGTTGGGGTTGTACTCTTTTTTCAATGTTAAGTTGGTTGCTCTTTATGCCATCAAAATCAGAATGAACTAGTTTATTGTTCACTAGAGTGATGCTTGTCTGGGGTTGTGCTTCTTTTTCAATTTTGTTTTGGTTGCTTTTTGTGCTATGAGTACTGTAATGAACTACTTTATGATTAACTCAGGTGGTGTTTGGTTGGGGTTAGGATAGGTTGGAGTGATTTAGTGTTTGGTTCTTGATGTTTAAATTTGTTTTGGTGGAAGCTAGTAAAGTAAGTTGACCCTAATTGGTATTTATTTAAATTAAATTTATTTATATGAAAGCTTGATTTTTATTGACAATTAATTGATCTTTTATTATAAAATATGATTTTTTAATAAATTAATATAGATTTGGGAAAAAATATATTCTTGTTTATAATATTATTAGTAGACATTTAGTTGGATGTAGTGGCGCCGAGGCTATCATAGAACCAAACAGCAGATAAGGTGTTATAGAAAGTCTTATATATAAGTAACAAGCGATGAAATTAGAAATTGACTTGTGTATTATTTACTCCTTAGCTCTGCCTTTTTAAGGAAGTTCTACACTAACTTTGACTGCTGCTGTATTAAAAATGGTCATATTTCGCACAGTCAACTGGATGGATGAATTTGATAAATTAAAAAGAGGCTGTTAACTGAGCTTTAGCTACTATTGTTATTTGCTCTACACAGTGCCATTTGCTCTATTGTTATTAGAACTTTTGGTTACTTTGTATATGATTATCTTGTTGTGCTATTAAATCATCATAATTGCCTGTACAACTTTTTAAATTTACAGAAATGAACTTCCATCAGTTTCCATTACCAGCTTTCTTTCTTTAAATTGTGTGCAACATCTTGAACTAGCACATCTAACTAAAGTTTTTGATGCACAGAATGAGAGCTGGCCTATTATGCAGTAATTCTCTTCTAGTCCGTTTAGTTAATTGCCTTGCTAATAATATGTAAATGTCAAAAAAAAAAAAAGTAACAGTTATCCATTGACACGCCTTGTTCTTATTCACGTTAGCATTTAATTTGCGAATCAAATTACAAAGAAGTAATCGTGTATTTTGTTCTCATCATCATGCTGATGTTTCTTGAATATTTACTGGGGTGTATTTTCTACAAATTGCTATTCAATTGTTCCATCATTCAAATATCATCTTCTGCATTAGGCTTGCATTTTTAGTACCTTAATATTCTTTTCTGTTGGGTTGTTAGTGTTTTCTAGAACACATTCGTCAAGTTCATTCATCTAAGATTGTTTTTCAGAGTGGTCAAATTGGAGAGTCAAATTTTGTTCAATTAGGCTGTACAACGAAGAGTTTTTCTTTCTCATGCTCTTGCGAAAGTAGCAAGTCAATTCTTTCTTGCATTAACTTGGCTAGTGTCTTACTTTTCAAGTATCATTATAAGAAGGTGCGTCTTTGTTTACTATATTTTTTTTTCTAGTGTGTTTTAAATTCAATTGCTTTACTAAAAATTGGAAGCATCTTCTTGCTCACATTGAAATCATGCCCGTAAAAATGGAAAGACATTAATTATTATTGTGGGTTTGCTTAGTCTACTCTTAACTTCAAAGTGATGAATAATGGTATTCTTTGCTTAGTCTACTGTTATTGTATTGGGTTTGCTTGTATTTATATTTTACGCATGTCTATTTTTGGTTTAATGGAGATAGTTCTCAGTTTTTGACCAAACATGGGCAGTAGTTGTGCAACATGGACCAGATGTTTGTAGTTTTTTCTTGTGTCATGCTTAATACCCCATTGAGGAAGAATGTTATGCGAAACCTTCTGAGAAAATAAATGGTGCCTATTGTTTACTATAAAGGTCAAATATAGTTTATAGTTTGACTTGAGATGGATGTAATTCCCTTCATTTGTCTCTTGAGTGCCATTGAAGATTTATATATTTTCCTTGTGTGTGTTGAGTAATTTTGACCTGATTGCATAATTATGCATGTATTATTTCATTATGAAATTACATGTGATCTCTTTTTATGGCATTGTGTTATGTCAGAGGCATTTTTACTTGTTTTTGAGCACTTATATCCCCACATGTGTTTCTTGGGAAATGGGGTCGTTTGTCTAATGATGAAATATGAAATAGGTGAAAGAGGTTCCCGGATGAGGAGCAACTAGATACATTTTGATGAGAAGCAATTAGATAAAATTGGAAGTAGAGATGTCAAAGATTTTGATGTTGGTTGGCAAATCTTTAAAGACAACCAAATTAACCATGAGCCTCATTTTAAACATAAAGATAAGCAATTGCTGTTATACTCGGGTAAAACCAATTTTGCTTGTATATACCTAAAAATCATTGTCATTTCTTTATACACCCCTGTGGCCAGAAGTCAATTAAACAACTTTTATTAAAAAATAAACTACACCATTCTCCTCTCCATCCATCTTGGGAGCGGAAGAGAACAAGAAGGTTAAGGGTGAATCTGTCTCTTTACGAGGTTTTGAGTTGACTTTTAACCATAGAGGTACATATCCAATTATAAGTGTTTTCACAAGGATGCAAAGCAATTTCTCACTTTTATAAAGGTTGACTTTTAAGCATAGAGTTTTATATCCAAGTATAAGTGTTTTAAGCAAGGGTGTAAAGCAACAATTTCTCACTTTTATAAAGGTATACAAACAGTTTTTTCATGCGGGTACAAATTGGAAAACAGCTTCATCTGAAGTGGGGGAAAGTTAGTCCGCTTCAGTAACTTCCCCACCACTTCCCCAAATGAACGTCCCCTATAATATTCCCCATAAATGCAATTAAATCTTCATTCCTTGTTTAGGGCATTTAGGTTTAATACATATTCCTTGTTTTTAGTAGGTTTGTTAGTAATATGAGGATTTTTCTATTTGGAGAAGATTCTGAACTGAATATAGATCTTCTCCAAGTCACAGTTTACGGAGCATGCTTGTAGCTTGCTCTTGAGCCATTTGGGCTAATGAATTGACTTTCCAATGTGGTGGGTAGAGGTTCTTGCCTGGCAGAGTCGGCTTGCCTGTAAGTAGGTATCCTTGTAGAAAAGTATCATCTTTGGATGTTTGTATAATAGCCTGAAGGTTTTCTCCCTGCAATACCGCATGTTTTAAATCTTTATGTGTTTTCTTACATTAAGGTTCTGTTCCTCAGGAGCAACAAGGAGAAGTGTCACTAATTGCGAACTTGGTTGACCCATCGTACAAATTTGAATTGGCATCTGCTGTTCCATTTAGTGGATTGGTAAGTAGCATCAGAGTGCACATTTTATTTGTGAATTTATCAATTATCAGGCAAGTTGAAGTATTTGGTCATAACAAATATCAGATCAACTACATTAATCATCCTTCGTTATAGTTTGGATTATATTTGTATCCACTATACGAGTCTATCTTTCTTTCAATGTAAATGTGAATGTGTCGTCTTCTTGATTCAATTATATGCTCACTCGAAAAGAAAACACCTAGATTATGCTTTCATTAGTTAGAGCAATCCAGACTGCACATACTAATTGTTCTGTTTCCTATATTGTAAAAGATTTACATTCTAACTCCAGCCTTTACTCTGCATTTACACACTAGTTGTCTTCAAGAATATTATGGGTCCTCAAGCCCTGAAGAGTAATCCAGTGTCAAATTTATTTAGATTTGACCTGCATCATTGTAAATGGTAATGATTTCTATTATTTTAAGTGTGAGGACAAGGAAAAGAAAATTTGTGCTATCCCATGTCACAAATAAACAGATGGACAATTGTTTATGTAGCCACGGGCAACTTTACGATTTCCCCAAGGTGAACTGTCGGTGGAGGAAAGGGAAAATGAGGAAGCTCAAAGAGAACTTTCATGGAGCGGGATCTTGAAGGGTCAAATTCTAAATGGAGTTTGTACTGCTGTGTACAAGGAAAATGATGTGAACCTAAGATACTGCTATAAGGTCATATCCCTATCCTTTTCTTTGCTAGTTTTATACTCCCAATTTTTTTATGCCTTGATATGTATATTTTGAATTTTGCTAACAAAGACTTGCATGTTATGGTAGGATGAGGAGATATCATTCATTCCCAGTATAACTTTGCCTTCTAATGCACCATCTTTTGCATTTAAGCGTCGTTTCTCTCCTTCAGACAAGTTGAGGTCAGTAAGTTTTGTGGTTTTACCATGCTCTTTTTGAGCTGGTTAATTAACAAGCGTGAATATACTTGGACACTCCTTTCTGTTGTAAAATTCAAATTAATATTTTTGGAATTTGTTTTTGATTTTTCAGCTACATTTTACTGGAAGTTTTATAGCTAAATATTTATACCATCAATAAAGCTTGGTCAGTATTGACTTGAAAACTTATTTGCCATAACATTTGATTTGGCAATCAGTGGTATTTTTACAAATTAGATTTCCTAACTGAGATGTTATCATTAGAAAATCTCATGATGTGGTTTTGTGCATCTTGAGAAAAAAAATGTGATTATTAATTTGGAAAGCCTAGTGGGGAATTTTAGTTTACGAGAGTATTACCAATAGTGAAACAATAATAGTATCCAAGTTTTCTTCATATGTTATGTCTAAATCTTTGTGCTATCATTTGACCATTCGAAGGTGTATGGCATGGCAAATATGAGTAATATTTGTCATCATCATTACCTATTGGTGCCAAAAAGGTCACGATATTTTGAATAAATCATATATATATATATCACCATCTCCGATGGGGGTTTGGTTTACAATATGAATATCAATAAATTATTTTTCTCCATAACACCATACTAATGTCTTCTTGATTATCTGGTTGATTGTCATTGTATGCTTCAAATTCATTCCTTTCCTCTGCAGCTACTGGTACCACTTTGACTCTGATGAATGGAGTGCTGTTTATAAGCACACTATGGGCAAAGATTTCAAGTTCAAAGCTGGTTATGATTCAGAGGTGCGGCTTGGTTGGGCATCCCTCTGGGTAAGTTATTATTTCTCATAACTCATAGCCAAGTTTTGCATGTATAAATTCCTTATTGCTTGTGAATGATTGACGTCTTAGTTCATTTGCAACCATAGATTATATATATACACACATACGTTATGTATTCACCGAGAAAGCAAAAAAGAACTTTATATATATATATATATATGTATATATGCTGATACATGTGGTTCTTTCTTGAGTAGACTATTGGATTAGCTTGCTGCAACTGACTTGTAATATAGACATGGTCTTATATTTGGGTATCCTGATTTAAGGTTGGAGATGAAGATGGGAAAACGAAGACAGCGCCAAAGAAGGTGAAGGTTCAATTTATGGTCCAGGTTCCTCGAGATGAAATCCGGAACTCAGTCTTCATGGTTCGTGTCAAGAAAAGGTGGGACATTTAGGTCATTGCTCTTGCTCTTTCTCTCTTTATGTGCTTTCATTTTTCTTCCATTTTGTTATTTATGTGTTGGGAGACAGCCATCAATATTTCATTTTATTTGTTCGTGAATTAAGTAATCTTAATTTAAAAATTAACCGAATTACCAAAAAGAAAGAAAGGAAAAAAACTGAAATGGCCCTTTGGGGAAATATTATAAACATTTTCAAACTTTTATTTTATTTTTTTATATGTATTTTTGTATTTTGACAATGATTTTTTATTTTTTTTATTAAAGGTTTAGCTTGATCGGAATTTTTGGGAAAAAAATAATCTGAAAAATTTGCTGAACTGTTTTGGACACGCCATTCTTGTTATATGTCAGCCTTTAGTCAAACGAAGATGTTTCTTTAAAATATTAAAAAAAAATAATTAAATTTTTTTTTATCAAAACAAAGTTACCGTTTGACCGTATCTCTATTTTTTTTACTATTTAGAAACTCAAACAAAGATGTTTCCTTAAAACATTAAAAAAAAACAATTTATTTTTATTAAAACAAAATTAAAAATAGAAAATAGAATATATTCTCAAAGCCAACCAATATCTAAAAATTTTCAGAATTGTAGTCATTTATTCTTACTCAAGTCTTGCTTAACCATATTTTGGAAACATAAAGTTCGAGAAATTAATTTAACCTCTTAAATAACACTAATTATATATGATATTTGGCGTCTATTTGCAGGGAGTAATTTGTAGTTTGGCAAAATAAACTTGTTTTTTCCTTAAAATTGGCATCTAGGGCTTTATATATATATATTTATATATATAAAGGTTGCAAAAATAGCTGTGTAATTCGCTAGTTAATAAAATCACAAAGTTCCCTTTTAAGTTGCAATACCAGTTGCATGTCAGCCAAGTGGCACAAATTGCTTATATATATATATATATATATATATATATAGCTGTGATGCCAAAAAAAAAAAAATAATAATAACTAGGTATTTTTTCCGGTTTCACATCAGAGTTTTTAAAATTTAGTGAGAAATTTTGAGACAATATCATATATAAAATAATATAATTAAATAACTCTTATCATAGAAATTATTTTTATATTTTGAATTTCAAAAGTATTATAGGCATTTATTATATAAATAATTAAATATAATTAATATTTTTTTAATTATTAATAAAATAAGTAATATAAATAAAAATTTAAATATTATAAAAAAAATTAAAATGGTTCTTTGAAATGCTCTCGGAGTAGAATCACAGCAGCATTTGTATGCATGGTCTCACCTGGCCACATAAAGATTTCACTAATAAATGAAAAGGTAAGGTTGGATATACATTAGTTCCATCCTCATCATGTTGGGACTTAATTGGGATGATAAACTTATGAAATTCATAGACTTGTGACTCCTTGTAATAATTAAGACCTTTTTGCATTAATTTAAATTTGAAAGATAGGAAGGAATTACAGCAATTCACAAATAAGTACTATCCGGTTAAAAATTTCCCCCCAACAAAAAAGCATATGGACAAGGAGAACTGACACCAGCAAAGAATAAATTGAAAACAGGTACTCAAAAAGCCATTTGGAAAGAAAAAGAAAATAATGAAAAATAATAGTAATTAATGATTAGGAATCATCAACATTAATTTAATTTACTAGACACATTTAATTAAGGATGATGAGAAGGAGGGCTCATGAGTAAGGCTGACAAACAATCAAACTGTTTGCGAGCAGCTCGAGTTCGATTCGATCATTTTAATAACAAATTGAATTTGAACTTAAATTTGAGCTCAAACAATAAACGAGTTGAACTCAAGTTAGAGTTAGCTCTTCGAATATATATTTTTTAATTTATTTTTTAATTTATTTTTTAATTTTTAAAATTAAAATAGAAATTAATTTAAATTACAATAGTTTTTTAAATTATTTTTTCTTAATTTGATCTAGGTTGAAATTTGTTAGCATATTTACAGTTTTTTGAATCGAACACGAACCGAACTAGAGCTAAAGATTAAAATTTCAAACTAAACCGAATTCGAACAAAGATTATAATTTCAAATCTGAATCGAATTCGAGTTAAAAATTAGAATTTCGAACCGAACTCGAGCTGAACTCAGCTCGTTCAGGTTCGGTTTGTTGCTAGCCCTACTCATGAGTGTCTGATTAAAAAAAAAATTAATTACATTTATTTATTTATTTGCCCAATAAATATTCTTTAAAACCAAAGTTATGCAATTTTTTTTTTGGCTAATAACTTCATGAGGAGATAAACAGATTATGGTATGACGGGACCAACCATTCCATCTTTGATGACGTTGAAAAGATATTGGACGGATTGAAGATGGTGAACTCCAGCAGGGGCCTTAAATGATATTTTAAATAAGCTAGGGTTTTTATTGTTAAACTGTGAATTTAGAGAAGTCAAATGAAATTTCCAAAATATTAGAATTAGAGGCGGTTTTTAGAAGATAAATTAAAATTATTCAGTTTTTTTTTTAAGATGAGCGACTAGACTGCTAAGAAAGGCAAAAGTGAGCATAAATCTTAATGGAGTAAGTAGGGGTGGAACCAGTGCATATATAGGCATTGAGACTACTTGCACAAGCATTACTCACATTTTCAGAAAATGTGTTTTTACACATAATTTGAAATTTTACCATTTATGAAGAATTTTAATGGGATTTTTTTGTGTGTACGTACATTTTTGTTTAATTGCTTACCAGAATAATCATAGGCTAAATGAAATTTTTGATAAATTAGTGGTGTTTATGTTAAATTGAGAAATCGAATAAGCTAAATGAAATTTCTGATAAAATAAGAGCTGCATTTGATATTAGAAGGGATAGTAATTATTTAATAAGGTGGTTTATTTTTTTTATTTATTTATTTTTGTTGAAAAGTGGGGTGGGAATTTTTTGGTGAGAAGTGTAGGATTTTACCTTTTCCCACTCCACTCTGATAAAAATTATATATATATATTTCCTTTAGGTTTTTTCAATCTGTAAATCAAAATAAGTAAGATTATAATCATTATATCAACTTGATTATAATAATTGTGTGATTCGATTATACTTGTGCATTTGTAATGGTTTAATTAAAAAATATATATAATATTTAAAAATTCATTTATTGAAAATTTAAATTTATTAATAAATATTCTATATTATAGGGGTTTGATGAAATCTTTTTTCTTAATTTAAAAAACCTAACAATACATTCATAAATATACAGGAAAAGAAAAATGGCAGGGCGGAACAAGGAATGAAAAATACCACTATTGGGACTTAGTAATATTGAAACTTTTATTGAATGATAAATGAAATTCCCAAAAAGTTGGGGGATTTTAGTTAAAGCAAGAATAGAATGAATACAAGACAAATGACATTTCTAAAAATATTAGGGGTGTTATTGTAAATCCAAGAACTCATAAAACAACAATGAATAAGACTAGCCAGGCCATGCTCCAGGTTGATTAAAACCTAACCGAATATGTTTTTATTTCTAAATATGATTTAATTTATTTTATAATACAGAAGTGATTTATTTAATGGATATATGAGTAATTTGAATATTTGCAATTTTCTTATGAATATATATATATATATATATATATGAAAATTTTATTTTACTTCTAAATAAATTTATCTTGTAATTATTTTTATATTATTAATAATTTGGCAGGTTGTCTATAAAACAATTTTTTTTAGAAAAATAGGTAAACTATAAATATATTTTTTTTTTAAAATATAAACAAACCTAGAAAAAATAGAAGCTTACAAAGAAAAGCCAAAGAACAAGAACAATAACAAAAAGTAGCAATAATCCGGAGTGAGGCCAACCAAAAGAACTAACAACCAAACAAAACACAAAACAATGGCTAAGAAGGCGAGGGTTACCATCCGATGTTTGAGGCTTTCTTAAGCTGAGAAGGGAGTAGATCAATCACTCTTGGGTGGTAGGGGGAGTCACCGCACCTGTAGAATCGTTCTGTCCAGTGCTTATGAAGTCAAGAGAGCATCGAAGGGTCTGTGTAGAGTCACCTGTGGTAGGGGGAGTCTCTATATATCTACGGTCTCATGATGTTTGTGACACACAAGTCTCTACAGTGCAATGAATATTACAATCTTCTATTATTATTTTTTTTTGGGCAAGATTTGTAAATATTCGGATTTTGTTACCACAAATAAAATAACAGAACAGTATAATAAATTTGCTATAACACTGTACTTTTCCAAAAGCCAACAGCACAGTCAATAAAACAAATTATTAAATATTCTTCAATATATATATAATATTTATTTATTGATTTTTGGAAAGAAACTTTTGTCTGGTAGTGGCGTAGAGGCTATATTAATTATTAAAATGAACGTACTACTCTCTCTCTCTCTCTCTGTGGAGAAAAAGAAGACGTCATACCTGTGCATCGTCCTCCTCTGCAACTGCAAGACAAGTTAAGGGTTTGTTTTCTTTTTCCCCAATCTTTGTTTGTTGTTTAGGGTTTAGTAGCTCTTCTAAAACAATTTGTTTTTTTTTTCTCTAAAGATCATGAAGAGCCTCACTGATCGAGTTGTGATGAGTCTCATCATCGGCGTTACCAGTGGAGTTTGCTCTATCATCGGAGACACCATCATCAGGCAACGGAGGACACCGCCGATTTACCTCTGTAGTCCGGACAATGACTGTGATGGTTGTGAGAATGAAGGTCGATGCAATGGCATCACGTATCGGTGTGTTGAGATTCCTCCTAAACCTAAAGAAACGTCAATCTGATTTTGCTGCTGTTGCTGCTGAAGAATCAGTCAGGGAATGTTGATGCTGAACACGAACACTGAATGAATATAGTTTCTTTTCTCATGCTTTTTCTTTCTCTAAAGTGTGAATGTTTGCTGCTTGAATGCTATGGATGATGAATGAATGATGGACTGGTTAAGTAGTTATTAATGTTTTTGTTTTAATGGTTTTGTTCACTGAATGTTTACTGTTTTAATATTCATGCTTGAAACGCTCTAGAGGATGATGATGATGGACTGGTTGAGTGGTTATTAATGTTTTTTTTTTATTTATTTATAATGCTTTTGTTTACTGATTGATTGCTTATTGTTTTCATATTCCTTTCTTCTTTTTCTTCTTCTTTTTATTTTTTTATTAAAAAAAAATAAAAATAAAAATAAAAAATAAAGCCACATATTATAGTATTCAATGCTCAGAAACTAGATAACCTTTTCTTATTTTTTTTCCCTTTTTTATTTTTCTGAAGAAAACTGAATTAGAATGCAAATCGTTTAAACGGGACAAACGCTGCATTCAAACAATGAAATAAAAAACCACAACCCTAAAACCCCTAATCAAAAACCATATATATATATATATATATATATTTTGTTAGTTTATTTTACGAAAAAAAAAGCTCAGCTTTTCAATAATACATTACTAGCCTTGGCCAAATAAACGTTTGCCATAACATTATCTCTTTGTTAGACATGAAACACAACAGTCCAATGTTTATACAAGGAATTTTCTGGCCAGAACTTTCTTCCATCATGTATAAGATTACAGAAAAGAAAAAAATCATAACACCAATAAATAATGCTGTAACATGTTACCAAGAGACCCATATCACTTTCATAAGAGGTACCAATAAAAGGATATGGTACCGAGAGCAGTTGATGATACCTTCAATGAGCTCGGCCGCCGACATATTTAAAATTTTAAGCAGTGATAGGATGAGAACCTTGATTTATAACTAAAACTGAAGGATGTTATCTGGTCACAAGCCAACCCTGCTTGAAAACAGGATCTTGCTGGAAATCACGACCTCGGGCTGACACTGATTCTCCTAGACGACGGTAACACTGTGACATTGAATATTGATGAGAAACATCAACAAACATCGGACGACAAGATATTAAAAAATAATTCTCATACTAGGCATGAATAAGCGGGTACAAGCATGCCGGCTTCAAATGGTAAAGGCAACCAGCTTGTAATGCTAGACAAACCCTTTGCCTTGACCTCGAGCTAGGATTACTACTACCAGAGACATATCTTGGTGCACAAAACCAGTTGTGAGAACATTAACCAACTTATCAGCTAAGTAAAATGTGGGTGAGGTTCAGATAACTGAGCACATGTGAGAACAATAACAAATTGCTGCCTGAAACTGTTATTTAAATCTATGTTAAGTTACAAATTCCTGCCTGCATTACTCACATGGCATTGTCTCGTACATGCTAATATACATATATCTGCCGTGTTTTATTCAACATAAATTCTGATGTGTTGATTAAGAAACAAAAAAGATCAGACACAAAATGATGTGCACATACCTTGTAACAAACTATTGAATCATCTGGATACATTGCAAAGAGCTTAGTTCCAAGGCGGGCGTGACAGGAATCACAAATGCTTTCATCACTTATTTGGACATACCTTGATCTCTCCTCTATTCTAGCTAACTGGGCATCAAGATTCATAGCTTTTGAGATGTTATGAACAATCTAAGCCAAAATAAAGAGCATAGTCAATTTCATGAATATGATGGCAGTCATTTAACACACCAAATTCAGATACATTGATTAATGAAAGTGTGGTGTCATTTGAGTTCAAATACTTCAGACTACAACTTGACAGTTTCAAGGAAATGTCATCTAACAAGAACATGCACTATTACACTTTAAAAATGAACACTCATGATATAAATATGAAAATCAAAAGGTTTATGATTGCTATGTAAACAAGTGAAGAGAATTTCTTTTATCATTTTGTCAGACAAACTTTTACCTGTCCTTGGTGACTATGATGAACTCGAGCTCTCAGCATTCTTAATATTGTATTTGAGGCAAGCTGAAGAGGCATCTCAGGAGATAGTTTCTGCATTGCACAAGTAAAGACCTTGTCACATCAGAAAAATAAATTTAAAGTATTTTAAAGACAAATTTTATTTGATATGGCTGATGGTTTTCACACAAGGCTTCAAATTTCATATGATTTTTTAGCATAGCATATGAGAGTAAGTAAAGCATCAGAGAGTGATACTACCAGAAAGATCCATTTCTTCAAGGACTTCACTAACAACTGGCAACAAACTTGTATAATAAGTACAAAGAATACACATAATTTTATTTTTATTTTTTATTTTATTTTTGAAAAAAAAACTTATAATTTGCAAAAGGATTATACCCAAAACCAATTTGCAAGCTACTTAAGGACTTGAAAACTGCCACCTTGCAAACCATAACTAAACTAACTAAAAAAATGATAAGGAATAACTTTGACTTTTCCTGACTAATACAACTTTTATTACATTAATTAAACAAGGAAGAGCACTTTCAAGCGCAAAAAACTATCAGTTTGATACCTCTAACACTTGTAGAGGATCAAGGAATTCTCCATGATTGTGGAGAAGACGAACTGCAGCATCTAACATGGGTGCCTTTCCATCTTCTGGATCCAAATACAAATCCAGTAACCTGGCATGTGAAAATTTTTAACTCCAAATAAGAATCTTCAATTGTCATGCACCATGAATGCAGTACAATGTTAAAAATTAATAATAACAATAACAAAACAGAGAAAGACCCACCGCATGTAGGCATCATCTCTACCAATCTCAGCACAATACTGTTCAGCAGCTTCACAATCCTCCAGTTTCCTTGAAACACATAAAGATAAAAAACACGGCATAAGTATCAGCCATTATAACTCTCAAGAGTGACATTATTCCCCATAAATGAAAACAGTATCACTTATTTGGTAAAATACAGTATAATAGAAAATGAATTTACATAAAGAATTTGGTCTTACAAAGCCAAAATTTCCAGTACCAATGTTTCTTGGCCCATCTTCTTGCACAAGATTGCCTGTTATACAGTCAAAACAAAGTTTAAATAAAGAATTCACAAAGCATCAAAGAACAACCACAGGTGAACCATGCCCCAACAGAAAACCTAGTCTTGTACTGACTGATCAAAAGTTAAAGAAAGCAGTCAGACAAAAAAAAATCATAACTAAAAACAAAAACATACAAAACTATGCCAAATGAATCATAACAAAAGAATCATTCCAACTAGTGTGACTGAAAAAGCATTGAAAAAACAATTATGCAAAACGCAATTGGCAAGTGTCCATATTAAGGTAAAATGTAGTAGATTAACAAAGTCAAGTGGTTCAAGAGCAACTTATTCAAATCCCAGTTAGTTGCCTAAAACAGTCAAGCAGGCGCTCGATTTCATCTTTATTTTACCAAAACAAGATAAGTTAAACTTATAGAAACTTGGTCTGTGAACCCACCCACATACATGCAACATTTTTACAGGTTTAATATTTTTTTATTTTTTGTGATAAACCATAATTTGTAGCAATATCCCAAAAAAAAAATGAAGGGTCAGTGCACAAGTAGAACCTTTTCCAGCCACAATTCTGATCTGCCTATCAAATCAAGCACTTCTTCAGGATCATATAAGTCTGAAACCTGCAAAAATACTTGCAATTTTTCCCTGATTGAATTTCCAGGTCCGCTATCAACATCAGAAACTTTCTTCTCATGATCAGCTTTGGAGTCAACATTCCCACTTGTGCTTTCAATAGCTTCAATAGCAGATTTGGCAAGAGAAAGAGCATATAACGTATGGAAACGGATGTCTTCAGAGTCTTGATCCTCAATCAACCACTGCAAAAATCTACAAAATTTACAGATCATGATCACAAATAGGATCAAAAGGTGCCCACAGTACTAACTGAGAAAGAATGACCACACATAAATGTCAACTCAGACTATAGTCAGTATCAGAATAATCCGCAGAGTTTTTCTTTAGAGGTACAAACGCAGAGAAGTAATAATTAAAAATAAATTTGCATGATATCAAGAACATGGGAAAATATAAGCAAAAAATGATAGCAAAAAATGAACATTGCACAAAAATAAAGACGCCACTTGAATCTAAAGGGGCAACACAGCCTACCAGTTCCCATTCCAAAAATGACAAGACAAATATGCCATGGTGATTAATAGTATCTTAAAGGTCATAGAAAAAAGAACTGAAATAAAGAGACAATCAGAACATATCTCAAACAACTATATTCGCTTTCATTAATAAAGGTGCAGGTAACATGAATGATAATGATATCTCACCCAAAAACAATCACAAACATCAGAACATAGATGGATAACTCTTTATAGTAGAATGTTCAAGAATATCCAAAAGGTATATGCACTAGTGACAAGAAGCCCAAACAACATAAAAAGTGTAATCAGACATTGATATATCAAAAATAAATAAATAAAAGCAAATACCACTTTAGGGGGAAAAAATATAGGACAGCTAACTGCAGTTTCAAAAAAAGGTTAAATCGGGTTATGATTTATCACAAATAAATAAATAACACTCTAGGGGTCGTTGTAGTTAGGATCATTGGCATGAATATTTGACTGAATGAGCTAGCAATTACCTCTGCTGAATCTCAACTTTTTTTGGGTCAATTGCTTTGAGGACCTCCTCTGTATGAAAATAAAGAATTGAGTTAGTTATTTGGCAGTGAAGGATCATTTGCAAGCTATAATGATCAGCAAACATGGAAAACAAGTCCATGATTACCAAGAATAGAGCAACATCCTTTTCAAAACAGACAAGTTGAGAGCACAATAGTAATACAATCTATCAAGTAAATGTCAAGCAAGTTAAACTGTAGAACTCCACAGATTTAAAAGAATGCCCATTTACTTGATAACTACTTTCATAAAGATATCATTCTGATTGATAGATCAGGCAAATAAACAAGGTCATTCTCATTGCACCCTCAAAAAAGAAGTTCGTCCTCAATATTTACCAATTTTCTAATCAAGAAATGATAACCATTTAAGTTCATTTGAAAAATGTTTTTCTTTTGGTAAACAGAATATGAGAACTCCTAGAGGCTAAGTGTAACTGATTCTTACATGTGTGTACAATAGGAAGAATTTTTAACAAGTTGGGTGAAAAATGTTGCTAACATCAATAGAACTGGAAGAAGATTTGCCTTACTTCAGATTTCCAGGCAAGACTAAAAATTAGATAATGAAGATATAAAGAAATAGATGAGTTCGCAGATCTTGTGTTACCAGGTGGAAGCTGATTCACCCTTTTGTCGGATGTCAATATCAGGACTGCAAGATCTTGGTCAATCTCTGCAATCTGAAGCATGCACCAGAACCTTGTCAGTAGGAAATAAATGAAAATCAAAAGCATCTTCAAGTTAGAAAAAAGTTATGAAGAAATAAACATACCCATCCGAGATGTTCAAGGACCAGATCTTCATCAGCTGACTCCTCAAGAAGCTTTGATGCTTCAATGGCAGCAGCTTTCTGCCCTGAGATTGAATCTATAGAAACATCTGGTAAGTCATGCTCTACAGAAATTGAGGTGTCTTTCCATAATCCAGTTGAATAATTTCTTGCTAATATATGCCAGATAGATAAAGCTTTTGAAGATATCCCCTTGCTAGCATACAGGAATGCAAGCGTCCGCAAATGCCCAGAGTCACCTAACAAACTTTCCAATTCCTCCTGCTCTGCCAACACAAGTTGCAGGAAATTCTTCAATGAGTGTTCTAAGAACAGCATTCATAATTAAAATTCATGACTAATTTACAATCCAAGGCTTATAAATAGGTACATTTCATAGGTTTCTTTAAAGTAAATTTGATTTAGCATTAATAAAGGAAATTTACACGTTGATCAATGGTTAAGAATTGTGAAATTTTATACAATGCACTAAAACATACCACCACACAGCTGTTTTCAGATGATGCTAGTTGCTCCATATCATCTACATGATTGAGGGCTCTATAGAGATACATAAGAAGGGTATCAACACCCTCCCGAACAGAAGGAATTAAATCCTTATTCCGTGAGACACATAGATACCTACAACAAGAAATATATTTTATTATTACCGCAGAAAGAAAAATATATGTGCAAATTACTAGGGTTTGCCTTCATGATACAAGGATTACGTTGATCAAAGCACATAGGGTTGCAGGACCTTATAATGTTTTTGATGCCCGACTCCAATAGCTCAGCCTTACTTGGTAGGTTTGAAAGAAAATCCTCATCTGCAGATGTGTCTACACCTGCTTTTCTAAGAAACATACCGCGTTGAATGGCCATCAGTCCATCATCAACAACATCTTCAAGAGGTACAGGAGGAGGATGCAACCCCCAATATCGATTCCTTGGAACCTAAAAGACATATTTCTTTTGAGGCATTCAACAATCATTAAAAGGAAAAAGAATTTAGGCCATGCTGCATACCAGATGAGACCAACGATTTGGGTCCCGCATTATAAAAGGAAAAACTTCCGAGGGTTGCATAGTCTTTGAGAGCAAGAAATGAATTACAGCTTCTTCAAAATGCAGATCAAAAAGCAATAGGAACCCAAGTTGTGCATGGATGAATGAAAGCATTTCCTCTGTTATCTCACCCTCTGATTCCACCTCTTCAAGCAAACTGATGGCTTCCTTAAAGTTATTTTTCCTCAATAAATCTTTAATTTGCTCTTCAGTGGACACTTTATGTAAAAAAATAGCCTGAAAACATCAATATGAGTAAAATTACAAGTGAGAGCAAGGAATAAATAAGTAAATAAATAAAATGAAACTAAAAAATCTAAAGTACAAAGAAACTGCAACTTAATAGACATCACATCTTTAAAAGGCAGCATAGCTGGCGTCTACAGATTTGTGAAAAATGCATGCTTAACATAAGATAAAGGATAAATCTTAGATGAAAACAAACGTATAAGATAAACACACGTGAACCATTTGATGAAATGTTAACACAGGAAGTATTTGTCCAAGGAACTGCTCAAACTGTAAGTATTCTTACTCTTGAAGACATGATGACATTCATGGTACAGCAAGAGTTGCAAATCAAACCGAGAAAGAGTGAAATCAAAATCAACAGCACATTTAAGTAGCAAGGTTCCATGCCGCAGAAACATTTTAAGCTGCAGATAATGCAAAAGCAGCTTTTGGCATAACAAGTTCATCAATTTTTTATGTCTATGATCTGATTTACCCCGGAAGATTATGTCCCAGTGCCATAATGAACATGGTCAAAACAAGATCAAGAAGTAACATTATAAAACAAGCGCTAATGCTTTCTTAGAATGACAAAAAACTTGTATTTGATGGATAACTTCCATTATTTTTTAGTTGATAACATGCCCTCGGAAATCTTGAGGAACACATGCTAACTAGTATTTGATGGATGACGTCGTCTATAATCTGATTTACCCTGGAAGATTATTTCCCAATGTCATAATGAGCATGGTCAAAACAAGATCTAGAAGTAACATAATAAAACAAGCGCTAATGCTTTCTTAGAACGACAAAAAACTTGTATTTGATGGATAACTATCATTATTTTTGAGTTGACAACATGCCCTCAGAAATCTTGAGGAACACATGCTTACTAGTATTTGATGGATGACGTCAGTTGTTTTTGAGGTGATAACAGGCCATTGGAGATCTTAGGTAGCACATGACTATTTGTCTCAATACCAAATCAAGTGACTACTAATTCATTATTCAGAAACACCTCAATAAATAGGACAAAAAGATAAAAGTCTTACCTACCTTATGAGATGTCGCAACCACAACAGTTTCTCCACTTCGTTGCTCATCACTTGCCACAACACAAGGGCCACTACCACTCTTTGTAAAATTTAGTGACTGAATGCTGGTACCCGTCTTCCTTCTATACAATTCCATCTTACTGTCCCTTGCAACAATCACATGTGAAGACATCTCAACAATGGAGTCTGGAACATACTGGAAAACCAAGCTCCCTCCCACTGGTTGTCCAACATCATTTACAATCACACCCACATTGTCCACCAACAAAAGCACTTCCTTGCTCCTCAACAAAGGCAGCAACTTTGGAGGTCCTGAAGATTCTGGGAGTGAAAAAATAGGGGTGCATTTCCCTGAGCTTGCAGAAAACAACATATAACCATCCAAACTTCCCACTATTACAGAGTCTCCAATCCAAGCCATTGTCTTTACCCCCTCAACACCTTGCATCTCCTTCAAACGCACTAAAATACCCCCATAATCAATGTCCACATCAATGGTCGCAGACACTGTCAGCTCAACCAATACCAACCTTTTCAATGCCGCAACCGCAATGAGACAATTGGATTCCTTGTCCCTATGCGATTCTGAAGCTCTCAGCTGCTTCAAACCATTGGCTCGAATCCCTGAGCCCAATTTTTGCAGCAGCCTCTGCCCCGCACTCGAGACATCAGCTTTCAAAAGCCCATCACCTGAAAAATCCAAATTTAAGAAGTCCCCAAAACCCAATCTTTTCACCACCGCAGTCACATCCTTAATAAACCCCAGCTTCCGCGCGGCTTGCAGCAAAAGCCGATCAACAAGAAACAAGAACCCATCCGAGAGAACTAGTATCCTATCAATTTCCGTCAAGATCTCGATGGACTCAATTGGAAGATTACTAATGGACACGGATCGCAAAAGCTCAATGGATTTAGATGAAGAATCAAGGGATAGGAGGAGAAGCTTGCCTCCACCGGTGCCAATCAAGACTAATGTTTGATGAGAATCGGAAAAGAGCGAAACGGAGCGGATCGAGAGTAGGGTAGCAGAGGAGAGGCCAGCAATCTCTGCCAGGTCGATCTCCGCAAACGGCTCCAGCACCGTGCGATCCCAGGACCGCCGAGACGATCCCTCCATGGCAGAGAGACTAGGGTTTGCCGGAGTACCGCATCGCCATGGAATCACCAAAGTTAGGGTTTTGTAGTCTTCGATCAGAGACGAAGAAAGACTGTCAGATTTTACCAAGCTGGGAAACGAGTTTCATAAATCCGATTTCCAAGTTATATTTTAATTAATAAATAATTAATTATTATTCATGATTTTAACTTTTTTTTATTTTTCATATCTGTTAAATTATAAAAATTTTAAAAAAAAAGCGCAAATAATTATCTAGGGATGAGTACAATAGGAAAAACAGGAAAAAAAAATTAAAATATCTTTCTTCAGGAAATTTGCATGGATGCCCAAGAAAACTAGATATTTATGCTTATATGTAAAAAAATTCAATTTATTTTAATTAATTTGTTTTCTTGTGTAAGCTTTAAAGTTTCATCTAATGATCTATATATCTCTCGTAAAAGATACTCTTCAAAATTTGATATGTGCATATATATATATATATATATACACCCTTTACCCTCTGCTCCATGTACATTATTAAAATATATTATTTTTATTTTTCAAATGATAAAAAATTTGATTTTATTTAAATTCCTAGTAATATTAATTTTTATTTATGCAATGCATAAAACTAGTTTATTTTTTAATATATATATATATATATAAATTTAATGATACTCAAGAATAAAAAATACACTTCTCTTGATGCACACGTCAAGCTTGCTCCCATGGCGTGGGAAAGAGGTCGAGGACGAAAGCTGGTGATTCAAAGAGATGTCATTGTTGCTGATCGTGATCAATTGATGGAGAACTACTTGGTGCTTGATCATGATGAAGTAAATGATGTAGAGGCGATGGAGGACTAGAGTTTTGAAAATGAACGAACCCTAATCGTGGATTCATCACAGAATTTTACTGGTAACCTCTATGTCAATGAAAATCTAAATGCAAATGAGAGTTTGGTGAAATCTGATTGCAGGGTTAATGTTGATTCTGGTTCTTTGGGGGAGTATAAAAAAGATGGATCTAAGCCATGGGTTTCTTTATTTGCTGACAATCAGATCAAGGAAAGAGGCAGTGAATTAAAATTCATATCTCCATCTGTTTTCAATGGCCAAAGAGTAGTTTGATTTCATTCGGATGAGGTTGCTCAGGAGGAGAAACGATGGAGAAATGCGTTGGTGGGATGTGTCTATGGGATGCAACCAAGGATTGAGAGATTCAATGCTTTCATTCAAGCAAGGTGGAAGAAACTTGGGGTGTTGAATGTATCTAGAGTGAATCCTGATTTGTTTCTAATCCAATTTCTTGATGAAGAGGGATGTGATCAAGTCTTGAGGAATGGCCCATTTACTTTTGATAATCATCCATTGGTGTTGAAGAAATGGCGCCCAAGGATGACTATGGACATAGCAAAATAGAAAGAAATAGTAAAAGGCAAGAAAATATATTCCGAGGATATAAATCAGACTACTTCTCAAGTGCACACTCAAAGGATCAGTGATAAAAATTATGCAACAGAGATAAATGGAGATAGGGGAATGCTTTAAATCAAGGCAACAGACCTCCAAATAAATAGAAAATTGATCAAGTGAGTAGACCTTATGATCCCGGTACTAGTAATAACTTTGGCATTTTGGAGGAATCAGAGGTTTTGAAACAGAATGAAAAAGGTAGTAATGATGGTAGGAAAGCAGGAATGCTAGCCTACTAGCAATGTTGAAGAATGATTATGTCATGGAATATTAGAGGACTTAGTAGTCCTCTTAAGCAATAAGAAGTAAGATCTATGATTGCTAAGTATAAAATTGTACTCATAGGGATATTGGAAACTAGAGTAAAAAAGGAGCATTGGGTAGGTGTCTGGCCTAAGATGAAACTAAATCAATGGAATATGGAGCACAATTATACGATGTGTGACCAAGGGAGAATATGGGTATTGTATGATGATCGAGCTGTGAATCTACAAATGTTAGAAGTGCATACACAATTTATTCATTGTCAAATTACATGGGGTAGTGAAAAGTTTTTATGGACCTGTGTATATGGTTCATATAATCCAAATGAGAAAAGGGACATGTGGAGAAGTTTGTTAAGGATTGGGCACAATCTGAATAAACCATGGCTTATACAAGGAGATTTTAATGCAGTAAGCTGCAATGAAGATAGGATTGGAGGTATTCCTGTAAATGAGGAAGCTGCCATTAAGTTTCAGAATTGGATAGTGGACTTAAATTTGATAGAAATTCAAAGAAGTGGTCCTAATTTCACATGGACCAACTACCAAGAAAGGGATAGAAGGATATACAGTAAGTTTCACTGGTGTTTTGCAAATCAAGAATGGTATTCCAAAATGAAGGAAGCTGTATGTAATGTGGTTAGTTGCAACATATCAGATAATTGTGGGATGTTGGTGAATGTACAAAGCTCAAAGAAAATTATAAAAACACCATTCAGATTATTTAATATGTGGTGTGATCACCCTGAGGTTTTCAAGAAAGTTGATTGAATTTGGAAATTACCAATGAGGGAACTCACATGTATAATATATACCAGATATTGAAAATGCTTCGGGTTGAAACGAGAGGTTTAAATAAGAAAGATTTTGAAGGAGTATCAAAGAAGGTATCATAGTGCAGAAATAAATTGGAAGAAATCAGTAGGAGGAAAAGAGAAAGATTATTCAAATGCATGAATTAATTAAATGGGAATAAAGTTTTTTAAAACAAAAGGCTAGATGTAATTGGGTTCAAGCAGGTGACTAGAATTCAAAGTATTTCTTCAGGATGCTACAACAGAGGAAAGCTAGAAACAATGTTGATCATTTGCAATTACCAAATGGAGAAATGTGCAGTGACAAACTAAATATAAAGGATACTATTTTGAATCACTTCAGACTTTTCCTGGGCACTGAAAAAGCAAGGATTGAAATTTTTGAAATTCCTATGTCTCAGGAAAAAGTACTCCCTGATGAAGCATATGAACCATTATGTAAAGAGGTTACAGAGAAAGAAATTAAAGATGCTTTTGTGGAGTATAAAAGAGGATAAAAGTCCTGGAGCAGATGAATTTAATAGCTATTTTTTCAAAAAATCCTGGAGCATAGTGGGGAATGAAGTTTGTTATGTTGTTAAGGATTTTTTTTCTCCAATGGAAGCATGTTGAAACAGGCTAATTCTATTGTGATTACACTCATTCCCAAAGTTCTCAATCCACAATTGATTACAGATTTCAGACCCATCTCATGCTATAATGTGATTTACAAGATCATATCTAAAATCCTGGTAGGCAGATTGAAAGAAATTTTGAATGAAATTATCCATCTAAACCAATCTGCTTTTATACTGGGCCGAATGATATCAGATAATATCATGCTAGCTCATGAGTTGATTAGCTTTACAGCAATAAACTCTCTTTAATTCATCTCCTCTTGACCTCTAAGCTCACTTCCCTCCTCCTGACTAGCTGGATGGTCCCGCCGGGGCCTTCAGCTCCTCCTCGGCCAGGGATTAGGCCTGGCACTTCTTGGGCTAATGTTGTTTCCTCTGGTCCGAAGGATGATCCCTTCACTATCCCTCTCCATCTCCAGAAAGATCATTTCATCAAACTTAAAAACTCTTCTGTTTCTTTAGTTGTGATTAACCCTCATCTCTGGACCAAAGCGAGAGAGGGTATGAAATCTTCGCTTTACGCCAAGTTCCTTGGAAAAACTCTCCCTCTTGATCAAGCCAAGCTTGCTTTGGATGATGCGTGGAGGGGACTGGGTTCTTTCACGGTGGCGGACCTTCCTAATGGCTTCTATTATATCAACTGTGAAACTGAGGAAATGCAACGTCGCCTTCTGTATGATGGACCGTGGTCGGTAGCTGGGAGGATCCTGCAACTCTCTCCATGGTCTGAAAGCTTTCAGCCAGCCTTTAAGAAGCTTTCCTTTGCTGCTGTTTGGATTCAAATATATCACTTGCCTATGGAGCTCTGGACCGGTGAGATCCTCGAAGCGGTCGCTTCCCAGTTTGGCCGAGTTGTTAAAGTTGATAATCTTACTCTAGATCGAACCAGGGCCAAATTTGCTAGAGTATGTATTGAGCTTGACCTTGAACAACCTCTCTAGCAAGGAACATGGGTCAAATATGGTGGTTTTTCTGTCTTTGTGCTTGTTCTTTATGAAAAATTACCTGTGTTTTGCTATAAGTGTGGCAAGGTGGGTCACGGCGAAGCACACTGCCCTTTTGTTAGCAGTCATCGGCGATTAGACCAACCTGTGCCCTCTGTCCCTGTTGAGACTGAGATGGTGCAAGATGATCCAGAGTCACTGGTTGATGAGGTAGATAAAATGTAGGATGTCTTTGCTGAGGAGTCTGTGCCCTTGCCGGATTCGGAGACGGTGGAATTCGGTCCCTGGTTAAAGCCTTGTCGTCGGTAGCTTGCCTCAAGAGGACGGGTGGTGGCCGGGGAGGAACAAGAAACCCTATTCCCAGGGACCACTCGGGGGACGACGATGGAGGGCTTGACAGGTGGCCTACTGCTTGGGCTTCAGGCCAACACGTGGCGGATTCCTCTCGTTTGCAGGAGACACGTGGCAAACAATTAAATTTGGAGGGGGCTTCTCGTAATTTCCCTTCTTGCCCTAATCCTTCGGTTGACAATCTCGAGGCTCTTCCTCCCGTTGAGAACAATCTGAAAGGTGATGGTGGTGTTTCTGGTCCCGAGGTGGCGCCTTCTGGGCTATCCGTTGACAGGAGCGCCATTATCCCTAGTTCCAAGGAGACCTTCGCGCCTCCCGCTCTGGTCATCCCCGTTGTCACTTCTAACAGGACTTCGCCAGCTCCCAATGCTCCTCATCACCTAGGAAATCCGGAAAATCACCCGTTGGATCCGCCTCCCTTTTTTGAGACCCCTCTCTGAGTTTTTCAAGAGACCCTAACCTTCCTCAACCTATGCTCTTGACTTCAGTTAGCCTTCAAACCTCCTCTTCGCAGTTACCTCCCGAAGACAGTCATCTAATGGTAGTTGAAAAGATGGTGCAAGTTTTGGCTGATTCTTCCCATAGCGACAGCTCAATGGAAGACTTTTCCTCTGATGATCCTGCCTCATCGCAGGAGGTCGACGATGACATGACTCTTTCTCTTTACCAGAAGGATGCTAAATCCGCAGCCATTGCTCACAGAGCTCCATCCAAAAGGAGCACGAAACCGAAAAAAGGGAGAAGATCCCCATAGATGATTTACTCGTTCTTCTTTTTCATTATTTTCTTCGAAATGATTTTCATGGATTTACAAATTCTCTTGGAATTGCAGAGGCCTCTCTAACCTTAATACGATGAATAGAATCAAAGATTTGATGGAGAAAAAGCACCCCGACTTCATCTGCCTAGTTGAAACCAAAACTGACCCTCTTAGAATCCAACGTTATTGCTCTCGGTTGAAATTGGGAATGGGCTGCTATTCCCTCTTCCGGTCTCTCCGGAGATATCTTGGTTCTTTGGAACACTTCGGTGGGCACTGTTACTCCGGTTGCAGTTTCTCGTATGGCCCTCCATCTGGTGATCTCGACAAATAATGAAACCTGGATCCTCTCCACCATCTACAATTCCCAGGTGATCTCTGAACATAAGTGCCTTTGGCGCTCCCTTAATAAAATTTCTCTGCTTGACTACCCCTGGCTTCTTAATGGTGATTTCAATGCCATTACCAATTCTGAGGAGCATAGGGGGGGGGGGAGTTTAGGAACTATGCCAGTAAAGCTAAGTTGTTTTCTAATTTCATTTTGGATAATAACATTCATGATTTAAGTTTCTCTGGTCCTCAGTTTACTTGGTGTAATGGTCAACAGGGTCTTGCACGCCGTTGGGCCAGACTTGATCGTTTTCTTGCCAGCACTAAGTGGATTATCAATTTCAAAAACTTCACTATTCATCATCTCCCCCGCACAAACTCGGATCATTCCCTTCTTTATTTAAATGCCCGTAACTCCACTAAATTTTCCAATAATGTTTTCAGGTTCGACAACTACTGGCTTGACTACGAGGGTTGCCACAATAGTGTGATTAAAGCTTGGAATACTGATCCTTCTACCTCTACCTTGCAATCCTTTATGAGTTGTATTTCTAACACCAAACTAAATATCCTCAGGTGGAAACATTTTGGCCTGGGCTACATTGATGCTGAACTTAACAACATTTAGGCTGAGATAAAGAAAATTGAGGAGGAAGACATGAATCAGTTTGACAACTGGAAGGGGGTCTGGTTGCGGGCCCTCTACAATAGGCAAAACGCTCTGTTAAGACAACAAAACATATATTGGGGGCAAAGAGCTAAATTGCAATGGATGAACTTGGGTGACTCCAATACTAGATACTTCCACAACACGGTCAAAGTCCGTCGGCATAAAAACAGGATCAATGCGATCAAAGACCTCTCGGGTAATATCTTTACTGAGCATCCTGATATCGATAGCTTTTTTCTTCATTATTATAAAGATCTCTGGTCTTCCTCTTCTTCTAAGTCTCTTGATTTCTATAAGCATGCCTTACCAGACGACTTACCTGCCCTTTCGGACATAGACCGTGAGTCCTTAATTAGACCCATTACTATGGGAGAAGTTTTTCGTAATCTCAAGTCTATGTCCCGGGGCAAAAGTCCTGGTCCTGACGGCATGAATGTGGAATTTTATCTTTTTTACTGGAATTTAATTGGGCCTCACCTCTTCAATGCTATCTCTTGCTTTTTTAACAATGGTGCCCTTCCCCAATCTTGGGGCAAAACCTATATTGTGTTAATTCCAAAAATCAGCCACCCTATTTCTGTTAAAGAGTTTAGACCAATCTCTCTTTGCAATGTCTGTTACAAACTGATTTCTAAAATCCTAGCCAATCGTCTCAAACTTGTCATTCATAATATTATTGGCCCTGAGCAGTGTGGTTTCATTCCTGGGCGGGGCGCTATTGATAACATCATGGCAGCCCAAGAAATCGTGCATAGCTTAGAAACTGATTCCCATGTCTCCCCTAGTAGGATTTGTAAAATCGATATTGAAAAGGCCTTTGATACTGTTGAATGGCCAGCCATTATTGTTACCCTCCAGAGAATGAATTTTCCTGATAAGTGGATCTCTTGGGTCCAGGCTTGTCTTTCTTCTGCTTCTTTCTCCTTTATTATTAATGGTCGGCACACTGCTTGGTTTAATAGCAATAGAGGTGTTAGATAGGGGGATCCTCTTTCCCCCTTACTTTTCCTGTTAGTCTCCCAAAACCTCTCGGCCATTTTTAATAAAGCTCTCTCATTGGGAATGGTTCAGGGTTTCAACTCTAATCTTCCTAGAAATTTTAAGCATCTTATGTTTGCTGACGATCTCATTCTTATTTCTAATGCATCTAGGAAATCTGCGCAGAATTGTCTTCTTTGCCTCAATATTTACCAGGAGATCTTTGGTCAAAAGCCCAATCCTCTTAAATCAGCCATTTATGTCCCATCTTGGTGTAACAATAGGCTTGCCAACTCGATTTCTCGAATTCTTGGGATTAAATTAGGGAGCTTCCCTTTCACCTATCTTGGGGTGCCCATCTCTCCTTGGAGACTGCTCTCTAACCAGCTCACCCACATTTCTAACAGAGTTAAAAATACTTTGAATTCTTGCAACCACTCTTCTCTTACTACTGCGGGCAGAACCATCCTTATTAATAGCACAATTTTTGCGATCCCTAATTACATCCTTTCGGTTATGAACCTCCCAAATTCCATTATGGACAACATCTCCAAACTGGCTAGGAATTTTCTCTGGGGTAGAAATGGCAGCAATCATGGATTTCATTCGGTTGGGTGGGCAGTTACTACACTTAAAAAGTATGAGGGGGGCTTGGGAATTCAGAATCTGAGATATGTTAAGCACTCGCTCATGGCCAAGAATGTTTTCTCCCTTCTCAATTCTGATAACAAAATTTGGGTCGATATTTTTAAATCTAAGTACAGGGGTTGGCATCTTTGGAACCCGAAGCATGTCTCTAATTCCTCGTGGTTTTACAAATCAATCTGTAACTCTGCAAACTTTCTTAGACCTAACATAAAGCTTCTTTCCTGTAACCCTGAGACCATTGATCTTTGGCATGATCCCTGTATTTTCGACCTTCCTATTGCCAAAAAACCTACTTTTTTAAACATGTCTTTTGAAAATCGTGAGGATTTAATGTTCCCTAATCTCTTAGAGTCTAATGGGTTTTGTTCTGCTTCCATCAGAAGCTTATTTGGTAATAATTTTAATTGGAATAATATTGAGAATTTCAATATCATTGAGGATGGTTCTAATCTTTGGGTCTAGAGATTTCATTCTTGCAAAGCTTCTATTACCTCTTCAGTCTATGACCATGCTTCAAGTTCTAATATTACTGAAACCTCTTGGATGGGCTGGTCGATTATTTGGAAACTTCCTACCCTTCCTCGTGTCAAGGTCTTTCTTTGGAAGCTTGCGCACGGGAGACTTTCCACAGGGGATTACTTATACCAGCTCAACATTAGCCCCAGAACTACTTGCCCTTTGTGTGGACTTACTGACGAAACTACTGAGCATTTGATTTGGAATTGCACCAAAATCAGTCAATGTTGGCATGACGTGTTTGCTAGGATTGGTTGGAATCAGAATGATATTCTTACTCTTAGCTCTGGCAGCTGGCTTTTAAAGAATGTCCATGGGAGAGATCTTGACCTGCGTGCTAAGGCTCTTATTGCTGCTGTAGCCTGGTTCATCTGGAAATCCAAATGTAAACTTATTTTCAGCGATCAACCTATCAACTTCAGTTTGATTGTTCCTAATGCGTGGAATATGTACTACATTCGCCCCACATACACTTTTAGGGAGTTTCCCAGAACTTCTCAATTAAACAAATCCATTAAAATTTTCACTGATGCATCGTGGTGTATGGAATCTAGGCCTGCGGGCTTAGGTTTCATCATCATTTCTAACATGAATCACATTCTGATTGCAAGTGCCAATGCTGCGGTTGCTACTTCCCCCATCATGGCTGAAATCGCTGCGATCAACCTTGCTTTGCAACTCTGTATCTCGAACGATTGGCTCCCTTCTAGTCTTCTTTGTGACTGTACTGGTGTTGCTCAACTCCTGAAAAACTTCAACGTTTGTACCGCTTGGCATATCAAAGAGGAGTACCAGTTGCTGAAACGGAACCTGGGTTTCTTCCCTCACCTATTCATTGAGACTATTCCAAGGGAGGATAATGAAATTGCGGATGCGCTGGCTTCTTTTGGCAGAAACTGCACTCAGCTTTCTCTGTTCTTCCAAGGCTTAGACCGGCCGCATTGGCTTGAAGATTTGTGTGCTCGGCGCCATCTTATCTTTTAATCCTTGTTTTGAGCTTTTGCTCTTTTTTTCCAAAAAAAAAACAGAGAAAATTTGGGCTACTAGTTGTGCACTGAAGATTGACCTCCAAAAGGCTTATGATTCTATATCTTGTGATTTCTTGGAAGAAATACTACTAGCTTTCAGATTTCCAAACCCCTTTATTAAGTTAGTAATGAATTGTGTTAGATCCAGTATGTTTTCAATTATGATAAATGGGCAAATGGAAGGATATTTTAGTGGGAAGGTTGGTTTGAGGCAAGGAGATCCCATGTCACCATTATTGTTTGTGTTATATATGGAGTACCTAACCAGAGTTTTTAATATAATGCACTTGAATAATTTCTGATTTCATAAAGGCTGTGAAGAGGTTAGATTGAATCATTTATGCTTTGCCGATGATCTATTTGTCTTTGCAAATGGTGATACACATTCCATTGGGATGATTAATCAAGCTCTTAAGCACTTACAAGGAGTTTCAAGATTGATGCCTAATCTACAGAAGAGTGAGGTGTTTTTTCTGGAATTGAGCATAATGTAAGGCAACAGATTCTCCACATTATGGTTTTGAAAGAATGAGTGTCGCCTATAAAATACCTCGGTTTGCCCCTAATCTCAACTAAATTGAAGACATAACACTGCCAGGGCCTTATCTCAAAAATTAGGGCTAGAATCTCATCCTGGGCAGCAAAAACATTGTCTTATGCAGGAAGGTTACATCTGGTAAACTCAGTATTGGCAAGTATGCATGTCTATTGGTGCTCAGTCTTTATATTACCCAAAGTTGTCATTTGTGAAGTGGAAAAGAAATGCGGAAACTTCTTATGGCATGGAGCTAAGGGATCCAGTAGAGGAGGACTTGTAGCATGAGAAGTTGCATGTCAACAGAAGGAATTAGGTGGTCTAGGTGTTAAACCAGTGAAAATATGGAATCAGATAGCACAAATAAGGCACATATGGGAGCTGATTGAGGAGAAACAAACACTTTGGGCAATATGGGTTACAAGCACTAAATTAAAGCAATTAAGTTTTTTGGGCATCACCAAAACAATTGATAGTAGCTGGAATTGGAGGAATTTACTGAAACTAAGGAAGATTGTAAAACCAATGGTCAAGTATCATCTTAGAGATGGAAAGAAAATTTTCTTTTTGGTATGATCCTTGGTGCAATGGTTATTCTATTGCAAATATCTTCCCAGAAATCAATTTCAGAGTACCTTATGTGATTAAACATGCTGTTGTAAAGGATTTTTGGATTAACGGAGGATGGGTAGTTTCGACTAGATGGAATCCCATAATGGTAAGAATCCATAATTTCCTTAATGAGCATTATGTTGTGAATGAAAGCAAACCAGATTGAATCCTATGGGAAGTGGATAGGCATGGGAAATTTTCTTCTAAGAATGTCCTGAAATTCTTACTACAACCTCAAGTGAAAATATGTTTGGGAAAAATGGTTTGGTCAGCTAGTAATGCCCCAAGGCATGCCTTTGTTCTATAGCTAGTGTAACAAAAGAAACTCCTCACAAGGGAAAGATTGTTTCAATGGAAAATAATTGACTTAGATAGATGCCCACTCTGCCAATCTGCTACGGAAAAGACTAAACACTTTTTTCTCTATTAAAATATCGAAAAGAGTCTTATGGGCAATTAATGTAAAAAGAAGACCATATACATGGGCAAGAGAGATCAGTTGGTTTACCAGGAAAGCAAGTGGGAAAACTATACTAGCAAAGATGAGAAGAACAACGCTAGCTGCAAGTGTTTATGCAATTTAGCGGGTAAGGAATGGGTTAATTTCTTAGAACAAATCAGCTATTAAAGATAAAGTATTTGGGCAAATCAGAGAAATTATGGTGTTTAAATACTTGATGCATAGTGAGAAAAAAAATTGTAGCGGAGATGATGAAGAAATGGTTTACTGAAGATGAAGACTAAATGGGAAGACTGCTGTAATGACTGGTGGAAGGCATAGAGAGGAATGGTGGAAAGTCAGAGGTAGTTTGATGTAGTGGAACCATTATAACGGTAAGAAATAGCTGATTGGAGGAGAAAAGTAATGGTGATTGGCTGAAATGGAAGTGAAAAAAGGTGGAAGATGCTGATTTACTGAAGCCTACTATTCATTCACATTTGTCAGATGGTTAGTGGAGATTGTTGATTGGGTAATGAAAAATAAACAAAGAGAATCTTTCCCTGCATTAATGGAGTTTTTAAAACATGTATTTCTCTTTTGTTAGTGTGGTAATACGGGGATATGTTTTTTTTAATGATCAGATTAACCATGTGACTGGATGCACTTAGTTTAACCATGTCTTCTAAGTTGATCTTAATAAATATAATTTGGTTTTGATTGAAAAAAAAATACCAAGGTCAAAAAAATAGATGGGAGGGGTTTTATGTTTTCTATCTTCTGACCACTATTTGTGAATCATTAATTAGTTTTGCAGAAAGAAAGACTAAATAGAAAAAAAAATTGTAATTACCATAAATATGATTAATTGCATCGAAATCTAGAATTTAGAGAAAAACTTAAATTAAAAAGTCGTAAGATTTAAATCAAAAAGTCGTAATTTTTATTTGAATTTATTTTAGGTTTGATTCACTACTTCTCTTAAAATTGGTTTTTTTTTAATCAAGACTTTATATTATTTTTATTATGATTTTTTATTGCATAGAAAAGAATATAGAATTTTAATCCTTTTTAAATTATAAATTTATCATATTTATTTTTTAATGTAATGTTGTTGTACAAAAATAAAATAAAAGTTTATAAAGTAGACAAAATTTAAATTTAGATTCGAATATACGATATTTAATCTAGTTCAAGCCAATCAATTTAAACCGAGTTGAAAACCAATTTAGTTTTTATGGATCTAAAAAAACCAAACTCTTGTTTTGGTTTTAAAAACTTTATTGACGAATTGAGTACCCAATTGTGCTCACTCTAGTAATATTCATACTAAATTGTTGGTATGAATTTTATGTGGGGTATAAACGTAATTATATACTTTATAAGGGTATACATGCAAATACTCACATTGTTTTTTTATTTTAAATAAAATAAAAAATATCTCTTCGTTTCCTCTCATTTCTCTCTCCCTCTGAGAAAAAAAAAGAAGGGAAGAAAGGGCGTGGCTTTGAGAATAGATAAAAGTTCAGGGTGTTGATTGAAAAAAGGCATGGGTTCTTCTTCTCCTCTTGGGATTCCAGCACCGCCTCCAAGCTCGGCCCTTTCTCCCGCCATTAATGCCTCCACGAACCCTAACTTTCTCTGGACTTCTGGAGCTTCATCCAATAGCAGGGGACGCGTTGGAAGCTTGAGAATTCCTTTTTCTCAACCCAAGGTTTACTATTTTTGAACAAATCTCAGTTTTGTTGTCGTTTTTAATCTAAATCTTGTAGTTTTGCCGAAAATTTGGTTTTTACTAATGAATCACTACCAGGGACTTTTTTTTTTCATGTACTGCTATAGTGGCACAAGGAAATTTGGAGGAATGGAGTTGGTGATGGAGCATTTGTGTTTGGTTCTGATGAGGAGGTTAAAGTTCCTACTCAATCTCAGTCTCTTGTTGAAGGTTCAGACACTGTTTTTGTCTCAGAATACAAGCCAAGTCCTGATCTTGATTATCTTCAGGTGAATAATTCAATTGTGGAATTCATCTGATGTTGAAGAGTATTTATATATATTATTTGATTGTTAATTCCTTTGTTGCATTGAGTATGAGATCTGATTGCTCAGACTTTGAAGTTATGATCTAATAAATTTGATGTGAAAAAGTTACTTGGCTGTTGTTTAAAGTGAATTCTTAATATTTTCTGTCAGACTATTATATTATTGCTACAAATGTTTTCATGTTCGAAAGCAGTGATCGATATTGTTTGCAAAGTGATTAGAGATTGTTGTAGCTTTGATCTTTGATCACATTGTCTTCAGGAACTGTTGGCAATCCAGCAGCAGGGACCTCGAGCTATTGGCTTCTTCGGAACACGTAATATGGGATTCATGCATCAACAGCTTATTGAGGTTCTTAGTTATGCTATGGTTATAACGGTATGATAAATCCCTGCACTACTTTCATTTATTTCTTGTTCAAAATTTCTGGTAGTATGATGTTTTCACTTTAGTTTTCATTGTATTTCTTTTTTTTTTTATTGCAGAAAAACCACATATATACTTCTGGAGCATCGGGGACTAATGCAGCTGTTATCAGAGGTGCTTTGAGAGCTGAGCAACCAGAGCTACTCACCGTGATTTTGCCACAGAGCCTGAAAATGCAACCACCTGAAAGCCAGGAGCTATTGTCTAAAGTAAGTTTGCATTATGTCCTTGCTCATTTTGGAAAATCGGTTAATACTTTCACTACTTTCTAGGCTTTGTAGGTGTACACATTTACTATGTTTTAATTTGTGTTCTTCAGTTTACGTCTATTTTTCTATTTTTTATTTTTATTTTTTGTATTTCAAAGTCTCCGACTTGGTCTGCATGCTTGAACGTGGACTTGCAACCCTGCAAGAGTGATACAATGGCTTTGATTTCTCAACATTGAGATTTATGAAATACCTGACATCACTGATTTGGAGTTTTCGGACCTTGTCTGATCTTTGGATTGTGTTTCTTACTTTCTTGAGTTTGATTTTCAAAGAGTAACTGCAACTTTTGCACTTTGAAAGCATTTCCCATTTCAGAAGTTGTAATATGAAATAGTGAATATTCCAAAGTCGTAGCAATTTATATCTGTCTCCGTTGTCCTTTTCAACCATCATTATCTGTGTAAACAACGGTTTAGAAGTTTCTGCCTTTCTGGTCGAGGAACCGGTAGATCCAATCGCGTTAATTTGCTATGATACTACTATGCTATCAATTTACTTTTATTGGCCAATTCTACCTTGCATTTTTTAGGTAAAAAATGTTATCGAGAAGCCCCAAAACGATCATCTGTCCTTGAGTGAAGCTAGCAGGTCAGCTATTTTTTCTTTTTTGCTTCATTTCAATCAATATATAATGATGTTTTGCTACAAGCTAAGAAAAGAAAAAGAAAACCTTTCTCCAGAAGTCTATAAAGAACGTTTAAATTTTATAATAATGATACCTAATGCTTTCAGTACTTCCAATTGAAGATTTTTTTCCTCCAAAAATCTGCATTTCTGACTTTTATTGTTCATGTTATCATTATATGAGCCCACTGGTTGTGTAACAAAGAAAGACTTCTAATAATTTTCAATAGGTTTAAAACCTCAATTAGTCTTAAATTAGGGGTCATTGTTTGTTTAAGTCCATCACTGTGACCAATGCTATCCAACAAACATTGTGGTGTTTGCTTATGCTGACATTATTAAACACATGAACTACTCATCCACATCAGTGTTAAATGTCATGGCAATGTTGACAATCATGTTATAGACTCATAGGGACTAAAACGAACAAAGTCGATGAGTTGAGGAATCAAACTAAACAATAATGAGCAAAGGCCCTAGTTTAGGGACTGATATTGGTTGTAAACCTTTTTCAGTGCTTCCAATTGAAGTAGTTTTTTGACTAATCGCACATCATATTTTTTATTGTTCATTCACAGCGAAAATTTCGTATTTCCAATTTTTGATTATGTTACTATTTTGGTGATTAACCGACAGGTTGTGTAACATGGACATACTGTCACATGTACAGCAAGTCATTTGCTTTGCATTCCATGACAGTAGATTGCTCATGGAGACCTGCCAAGAAGCAAGAAATCTCAGTAAGATTGTTACCCTCTTTTACTTGGATTGATGATCAAACTTAACAGAGAGATGTTTTGCCGATTTTGCATTTTTGTGGCATTTGGTTCCCTTCTCTTACAATCTTCACTTGCTTTCAACTTCAATTTCTTTTATTTTAGGGGTTAAAGGACCCATTGAAGAATAATACATGTATTCATATTATTGAAACTAAAGAAGCCATTATAGAATAATACCTGTATTTCAATGGTAGCACCTTTTTCTATAAAAACAAGTCTTCATTTCCTTTTTTTCTACCTGAATATCACATTTGTGTGTATCTCTGCAAAAATATTATTAAAATAATATTACATGTCATCTAGAGATGTGTGTAGATTTTGTTCGTAACGTTGGCCAGAGAACTTATTCTATTTATATATATATATATATATATATATATATATTCTTTATCCATTTTAGGTGAAGGGAAAATAATGAATGGATTTTTTTATTAAAATTTAAACTATCCTTTAACTATACTCAATGCAGGCTCACATATTTGCTTATAAGCATATAGAACCGATTTATCACATGAGAACCTTACAAAGCAATTTAAATTACAAATATACTTTCGGATATTTTCCACAAGAAATGTAATTGTTTATAAATTTTAGTTGATTATTAGTTATTACATTAAATCATTAAAATAACTTACAATAAATCAACTTTTTGCTGTAAAGAATATAAATTTTTTCACCTGCTTCTCATTCATCATTAAATAATAATTAATTAATTAAACTCAAAAGACATACATGCAAAAGAGCCCTATAAGTTCTACAGGGGCATATTAGTAAGTCACGCTGTCCTATAGAGAGACATCGGACATACAAGCATCTCCAGAAGTCGGGAAAAGCATATCCTACCACCGAATTAAAATTGAGCCCAAAAACAAAAACAAAAAACATTATTGAAAAAAAAAAACACTCAAAAAGGGTAAACAGAAGATAATAATCATAATTAGATATCAGAGCACAAATATGTACTTAGTGTCAAAAGGATCAGCTCAGAGGCCTTCCACACTCACAATACACAACACTTTTCTAGTACACAAGAAATACATGAACTATGACAACGTAGTTTTTTTGATACAAAGAAAGGCACACCCAAAGTACAACAAAGACAGATACAGATGGGTTAAAAAGCTACTAGTTAGGAAAGATCACAACCACCTGTGTTTTCAACGTTCTAGTGTATGAAAGAGGTTTGGTACTGAACCTGATAGCCATTCCCATAGTAAGTGCTGTGAGTAGGGGAGATGGTGTAGGACACTGATCCCATAAGAGGTGGTGGTGGATGAGGTTCAGTTGGGTACACAAATTGCCTGTCATAAGAGTACGGGTATCGATCAGGTGGACGGTAGAAGCTCTTCTCTGGGATGGACGTCACACGGGGCGCATAGGTGGTGCCATTTGCACGGGGCCTTTTGGATTGAGGTTTGGCGGTTTCAGCGGCCCGTCTCTTGTCTGCCTTGGCTTTCTCCAGCTGCATGATTCGTTTCTGCAGTGGGTCGACAGGGTATTGTTCCTCAAGTTTGTGGTCCTCAATGCATTTGATTACAACTTTTAGAGCAGTCAACTCGCGCTCATTCAGTTCATTCTGAAACAATAAGGAGAGTTAATCTGATGCTCTTAGACAGTAACTGTCTGACTACAATGATACAAGAGCCAACTCACTACCATGATCCAAACAACTTAGAGAACAAAAGTCAATTAGAACACAACAAATTTAAATCCTCAAACAATTTGGGAGAATTTTAACCAGAAAAAGAAATCAAATCATATAATAGACTGGTTAGTTTCTAGATTGAATACATATAAAAGATCAAATTCATCAAGTCAGCTGTCTTAATACAGATAAAACATAGGTTAACATGGTAACTGACAGAACACATACCTGTGCGCCTGGAGATGCGTTGCCAGCTTTGTGGTGAGAAATTTTTCTTGCTTCCTTCAAATATGCTTTCAGTAGAGGCACAGGAGCAAATTGCTGTGTAAGGTCAAATGCATATGCTAAGTTAACAGCATCAATCTGCCTTCCACTATTGATGAGAGCTTCGATCACACCTGAAAATTCAATAATTCTTATAGAATATCATTGACGCTGAACATTAAATGCAACTTTTTTGGTAAGAAAATCCTTGGTCATGATTTGCAGAAGTACGAGAAGCATAAGAGTGATTTAGCACTAACCAACAGGTCTTACATGCTTAATAAACTATAGAACAGTAGAACAGATCAGGCACTACAAACACATGGTGTGAATGAGGATATTATTTCGACACTGAAGATATGGAAAAAAAAAGTGGTTCTTAACCAGAGGCGGCTGGATTAATTTAAAAATAGTATAATTCTTTTGTACTTTATGTATATACAAAAGGAAACAAATAAACATATCCAAATGGCAATTTAAAGACATATTAACCAAATCTATGACATCAGAAGTAAATATCAGAGTCAATTAGTTCAAAAAGAATATGCAGTGGGGAAACTAAATGTTATAAGCACACCATTGTATGACAAGAAATGAAGAGCTTAAAATAAGCCATGACCAACCTGGCATTTTTTGCGTCAACCCAAGTGACCGACATAGATCAGCTGTTTGGCGCCTCCTAGAAACAGCTGGGATAAGTTTACATATCTCACCCTCATCAAACTCGGAAGCAATACCAAACGTAGCCAGTAGCTGAAGGAATGCATGGGCTTCTAGGGAGTTACCATTGTTGGCATCAATGTCAAGATCATTCAACTTCGGTTTCCAGTCATTAGCAATCAGCTTTGCTTGCTGCCTAATATCTGATGTAAGTATTTTATTATAAGGATAATCAGACACAGTATCTTCCATTAATGAGCCAAGGGATTCCATTAGCATGAGACAAGTCCTACGGAGACCCAACAGGCTTGCATCCTTCTTCCCATCTAACCCTAGAATCTCACCAGAATAGAAATCTTTCAATGAATCCAAAACCAGAGCAAAAGGATCAGCTGCATTCCTCAAAGCAATAGGGATTTCTTCACGTATCGATGCTAGATTCTTCCTATTGTCTGAAATGAACTTATGGAGACCCTTGGAATCCATATTTTCACACAACTTCATCAATTCTGACTGAGGATTATTGTCTTCTTTGACTATTACTTCATCTGAGTTCAATGAGACAGGCTTAACATCTAATTTTTCCTCGATCATAGTATCAGGCACACCATTGCTCACATCCTTCATAGACACTGGGGGTAGGACCCTGTACTTGCCAAAGACATATCCTATATCAGATAGTGCCGCATCTCTTTTTCCTTGTAGTTGCTCCAGTGTAGCTTGTTCCTTGGCCACAACCACAGCCTCTTGCTTTTCCAACATCTCCTGGGTCTCCATTACTTTGGTTTCATATTCCTTTTCCTGGTCTTGCAACTCAACAAATCTTGTCTTTAATGAATTCTCAAGACCATGAAAATGCTCTTCAAGTTCTTTCCATTTCAAGTTCAAAGAGACAGCATTATGGCTTTCAAGTTCAGCAAATGCCTGCTGCAGTTGTTGAATCTTTGAGGTCGTGGAATCAATAAGTATTGCAACTGATTGTGTATCAGCCATGTTAGAGAAGCCCTGACAAACAGGAATGAGCATTAACAATGTTAACAGTGGTGGTGGCAGCAATGATAATGATGTTCTACACAACACATTGAAAGATTATAAACTGCAAGTCATTTAACCTAACAAATAAAATGAAAAATTAGTTCTTAAGAGAACCATATTTGACATAAAAATCATCCCTAACAAGCCCCTCTACCTAAATGCATCATGAATGAGTGACCTTGCATGGCCGCATTTAAAGAAACCACTTCATCCAACCTTGCAAAATCAACCACAAAGAGCAACTTACAAGCCATACACTCTCGTCTTGTCCTATTTCACTTAGTAAAGCAATTCAGTCAGCAGTAGTCCGCATAATTCACCCACAATAATCAAGTTACATTTATTTTTGAGTCTTACAAATCCATTGGGCTGTAACTTAAAGGATATATTCGATACATAAAATCTTGCAAAAAACCCCTTGTTGCTAAGCAACGCAAGGAAGAAACAAGGGGAGAAGCCAGGGTCAAGCTACCATAACATATTATCCATTGAGTAAGCAGATTGTTCGAGCATATGCTCATGTTAACTGTTCAATCTTCCAAACAATTTCCCATTCTCTCATGTCTCATCACCATTCTCATCAAACATTAAGTAACTTCTTCAAACTCAGAAGATCAAATCAAACCCCCAAATTCATTCCAAAAAGCTACCAACCAAATCCTGTAGCCCTAACATGCCAACCCATCATACAATCCACTGAGAAGAAGAACAAATATTCATTAAATTAAAAAAAAAAATCAACCCTAATCCTCCAAAAACCCTAATCCATCATCAATTTCACTCATCAAACAAACCCAGCCAGAAATAAGCCAACCAAGCAATCAACTTTAGCAAACCAAAATCTCAACCCCACTAAAAAATTCCAAATCCATCAGCAATTCTATCCATAAAAACACCACAAACCCAACCACCCGTCCCCAAATCCCCAGCCCCCACCAAAAACACGAATCCCTAGCCTCAATCAACACAAAACAAAACCACATCCAAACCCTACATCAGAAAACCCTCAAACCCTCGATTCACAGCTATAACCAACCAAAAACACAAAGAAGAATCACAAAAATCACAAAAAATGGCCACAAAACAGCAAAGACTAAAAAAACTCACAGAACTACGGATCGCGAAGAAGTCAGGAGTCAAGAAGCAAGAGAAACGGCGGGGAGCTTGAGGAGAAGCCACCCGACAACATCATCAGAGCCCCAAAACGAGGAAAGAGAGCGAGAGAGCGAGAGAGAGAGAGAGCTTTTTTCGAGCTTCCAAGCGCTTACAAGGGCCTCGAATGCGATGAAACGTTGCGCGATACATGCTGTTCGGCAATCCCGATCGTTCATTATGCTTTGGGATTCGCACATTACACGATAATCGAAGAGATAATGCGAATCTAAAGGCGAGATGGGTGGTCAGGATTGCGAGGGAAATAAAGGGTGTGAGTTTGGTATGGAGCGGAATATAATAGGGATTGATTGAACCTCTGCCGTTGATCGGGTTTGGATGAAATGATGACGCGTGTGTGTGTGCACGTGTTGGTCCACGTGCGTTGGGTTATTTAAATGTATCACCTCCAACCATGTTTTGAAAACCGGACCGGACCGGCCGGTCGGACCGGAAAAACCGGGAACCGGCCCATAGCCCGGTCCGGTTTTAGAATTAATGCTGACCGAATTTTTGAACCCGGTCAAACCCTGGCCAAACCCGGTGAACCGGCTGAGTCGGACCAAAAACCGGATGGAACCCGGTTTTCAATTTTTTTATTTTTGTTTTTGTTTTTGTTTTTGTTTTGCTTTTTGTTTTGTTTTTGTTTTTTTAAGAAAAGGACTTGAGGGCATGTAATCGGGCTTTTTTTCTTCTTCGATTTCATGATACTCTTTTCGAGTCTTGATTTGTCGAAAAATATTATTTTGGATTTTTGAACTTTGGAGTTTAGAGGTATGAGAAAATAAAAAGAAAACTCAGTAAATTGTTTACAAGTATAGATCATTTAGGACTTATTTTTTATTTTTATACTTTTTATTTTTAATGGTGAATGATGATCAAATATGAGAATTAAATTAATCATACTTAGTTCTAGTTTTTGTTTTTGAATTTTTTTGTTCATGCCTTGTCTCATCCTCACATAATTAGTAATTTAATTAGTTGTTTAATTTATGTAGTTATCATCATCCATTTATGATTAATAGATTAAGAAATAAAAAGGTTTAGGGAATTGTATTTATTGCTTTTATCTAGATTAATTATTTGAATCTTCAACTATTTTTGATAAAAATCATAATGATATTAAAATAAATATTTAATATAATTATGATTAAAAAAATATAATAAAAATTTGTTATTATATATATATATATATAGCATATATATAATATTTAAGATAATTATTTATTTATGACGTCATCCGGTCCGACCAAAACGGGTCATCCGGTCGAACCGACTGACCCGTGACCCAAATATGAGACCGGTTCGCTATCCGGTCCGGTTTTAAAAACATTGCCAATATGTGATTTGTTACTCAATCTGCAACATTTTTATATTTTAGTTGAAGTTTTTTATTTTTTATTTTTTATTTATTTATTTTTTTCACTTAGGGGCTGTTTAGTAAGCTGTAACTAGCTGTATTGTAAGTGGAGTTACATGTAAAATACTGTTTGGTTACTTGTGAAATAAATTTTATAGGTATAAATTTTTATATTTTTGGATATTTTTACAGCATTTTAACTTACAGTCAAATTGGTTGCAAGTTAAAATGTTGCAAAATAATTTGAGTATAATTACCTCTTTATTTTTTTCATCCACCTTGATTTATATTAGCTATATTGTAAGTGGAGTTACATGTAAAAGTTATTGTTTTATACATCTTATAAAATGTTTAAATTACAGTTTTATATTTGTTATATATAAACTATACATGCTTTTTTCTAAAAAGCGTATGAACAAAAAAAAAATATATTAAAATAGAAAATATACAAATAATGGTCAAATATATATATAAACCATTGGTTTATTAGTAAAGCAATTAAAATATTTGATTTTTACATGAAAGTGAGAGATTAAAAGTTTGACTTTCTCTCAATGCATCGTTAAAATATAAATAAAATACTCATATATGCTAAATAGATTGAGTTATTCGTCTATTCCTGATCTACTAATCTTAGTTATCAGATATTTTCAATTATAAATTCTGATGGGTGGGAGTATTCCGAGTTCATACAACTTAAGCATTTTCAAGCATATAACCAAAATATTAGAAAATATAAAAAAAGAAACTAAAAAAATTCTAATAAATTGATTGAATGATTTAGTACAATTTGTGTATCTAATTTTTTTTATCAATATACGAAAGGTGAAACTTTATGCTGATATATGAGTAATTTTGGGTTCTCACATCTGTGTTATATATATATAAATTAAATTTGTAAAATGGGTTTGAATCAACCTTACATATTTAACCCCAACAATAATCAGAGTTGGGAGCAATATTATTTTAATTAACCATTAAGAAAGGGCAGCATTCTGCAGTTATAGCCATGTCTAGTATTATATACAAAGTATCTGTAGATGGATTCTAAATGCTACCAATTCTAGAGCGCATACATTCTTTTACACTCACTGTTCAAAATCTCCGGATCCGACATCATCGACATAGACCATGATCGAGATCGGCTCGCAGAGGCTCTCCTTATGTTCCTCAAGTTCTTCTCCTCGATACGATGCATGATAATGCAGTAACACATTGACCCGAGTGTTCCGAGCATGATTGATGCACCAATGACCGTCGTGGCAAAGGCGAGCCATCGGTCTCTTTTGCCAACCACAACATAGGAGAGCGAAATGAATGATATCGATATGAACAAGCATGCCAACCACATTAACTTGTTCATCACAAACACCATTAGCTTCTTTGCCTTTTGCTCCGTGACGATCAATGATGTCTGAACAACGACCACAGCAAGAGAGATAAAGAGTGAGAGCGCATCAGACACCAAGAAGATCAGAAATGCTGCATTCTTTGCTATGTTTGCCTGCCCGGTAGTAAGATCGCCATCTGGAGAGTCGACATACTGACCGGGTAATGTGAAAATTGCTGCAAAGGCCACCGTGGCAATGAGCACTGCAACAACTGTGTTGGAGTTGATGGCATTGTTCAGGCCACCGATGTGCAGCTTCTGGATTTTCTTCTTGATGTTATGCACTCTTTTTCCGGTTTGGCGGGTCTCTACAAGCTGCGACTGAACATCATGCTTTATATCACTTACTGTTTGCTTGAGCTGCTTTGCAGGGTTGGCAGGAGTAGGTTGTTCCTTTGATGCCACTGCACCGACTTTTTTTAAAATGGCTGAGATCTCTTCATTGAATTCTTTTTCTGCAATCCCAAGTGCTGTTTCGCCTGCTTTGTTCACTGCATTGACATTGATTCCCCCGATTGATAACAAAGTCTGCACCATCTGCATTGAAGAGGATGTGAGCAATTGATATAACACGGGGCAATGACGAAAGAAATATGCACTGCAGAATATAGTCAATGAAGATATGCAAAGAATTAGTTATAATTTATTGGAAAATTGCACTATATGACAGAAATGTTATTGATTTCATATAAGCAGACTTCTATATAAACATGAATCTCATCTTCAAAACTGATACTTTAGAAATAACTATTAAGCACCAATTCTCAGAATCAGACTTAATGAAACTATAATCCACATGATTTATTTAAACATGTCGCAGAAGGATCTCATTAACATGATAAATTTTGCTCTTATATATCCCAAACAAATTCTTCAGCGTGTATTGATATGATACACAAAGAAAATAGCAATGGCAATTCACAGAAGACAGTTTTGATTTATATAAAGCAATTGCATAGCGTGAGTGTTGTAGTTTACCTCAGAGCGACCCTTCCTGGTGGCAATATGCAATGCCGTATTTCCCTTGTTATCTTCCAAAGAGATAACTGAAGGATCGAGTTTAATTAATTCCAGCACCATTTGAACATTCCGGCCTTTCACTGCCATGTGCAAAGCTGTCTGTCCTTTCTTGTCAGTCTTCAAACCGATGCTTGGATCCTTCTGTAAAATAGACCTCACCACTCCAACATGTCCCATTCTTGCTGCAGAATGCAAAGCTGTTTTGCCATTGCTTCGAGCGATCTTCACAAGGCCAGCATCTGTTTGTAGTATTAGATCAACAATTTCAACATGGCCTTGAGTGGCTGCAGTATCCAGAGCCGTGGAATTTGATGTGCTCGTAGTCATAGCCAGCGCAGGGAAAGCATGCAAGAGCTCCCTCACAACTTCTGTGGCATTGTTAAACCAACTTGAATCAGCATTGTGACAACGTGATTTTTCCATGCACAAGCCGATAAAGTTATTATTGTATGTAGAATGCACAACCGATATCTTTGTAAAGCATTGTCAATTATAAATTTCTAGTGTTCTATCACTTAATATAAGAGTGTGTTACTCCATTTTTCAACATGAAATTCACAGCAGAAATCACACCCTTCAAAGAAACCAAAATTCTAAGTTTCTCAAATACTTGAAATAAAGCATAAGATAATCAACAAACTAACAATTTCATAACATTTAACAACCAATAATCACAAATCAATCATATTCTTTCCGAATTCAATCAACAAAACAGTAAAGAATGAAGGAGAAAATCTCACCTAAATATCCCTGCTTTACAGCAATATGAAAAGCATCAAAGCTGTTATTAGCCTTGATAGCAGCAGACTGAATGTCCGAAACCTTCAACAACACATGGGCAACATCCTCATGACCATTCTCGGCGGCGACATACAATGCTGTTTCTCCGTCCTGATTCTGCTTCGACACAAGATCATTCAACAAACTCTGATCACACTCAACAAGAATCTTCTCCACATTCACTGCATTGCCAGCTCTTGCGGCCAAATGAAGTGGTGTATCCCCCCGCTTACCGAAACTATCCCTATTCTTCTTCTCTCGAAAGCTCTGTTGCTTATCGGCCGAACCCAATTTGAAGCTCTTCTGTTTTTCCATCCCTTTCATCTTAAAGCTCTTCTGCTTCTCCATTCCACCCAACCGAAAACTCTGCAGTTTCTCCAAAGCTCCACGAAAACTATTCTGTTTTTCCATTCCTACTAGTATGATTTCTCCTTTTTTTTTCTTTAATTCTTCGCTGACCTTGTTTTTATGATCAGATTCTTGAATCCAATAGATAACACTGGTTGAAGAGATTCATATCTCAAATCATTAGATTCAGAAATGGCAATCCCCTAATTCTAAGTAGCAAAATATATGAGACAAGATCAACATCCAACCTTGAAGAAAGACTAGATTTTTATCATAAATTCCTTGAAATCAGGAACAGAAAGGGGCACCAAAGTTCGCCATTCATTCACACAGCTGCACAAAAACAAAGAGAAAATAAAAATAAAAATAAGAAACACAGCCTTTCAGTCACAGAGATTCATACAAACAACCAGAACAAACAAAAAATTACAAAAAAAGAGATCTTTCTCATTTTTTAATCAATTTCCCCATCAAAGAAACCCACCATACTTCTCCTCCCCCAAAAAACCAATAAACAAAAGCAAACAAAATCCAAACCTCTTTCCATACCTCGGAACCACAGAACACAGAGAAAGACAAGAGAAACTCCATCCCACATCCATCTAAACACAAAGATGAGATCTTTGAGCTCCAATTAAGGATTTCTTTGTGCGAACGAGAGGGAGATGAATGGAGGCTATGCTATTATTGAACGCGGAGAAAAAATGGAGGCTTTCTAGCCATTGATAATGCTGCACGGCAAAGTGCAAGACGCCAAAACCGCTCAGTGAAAACGAGAGATTCCAATGAAGAGAAAGAGAAAGAGAAAGAGAAGCAAGCAATGGAAGGATGAGTCTTAGAAATTTGGGAGTGTCCTTTAGCTTGGAAGACAAAGAACATTAACACTTTGGCCTCATATGAATGGATAGTAACATGGTTTTCCAATAATTTATATATATATATATTTTTTTTTTAAAAAAAAATTAGTAATGTGTTTTTTTCTTTAATATATATATATAAATATTTATTTGATGAATAGGCGACAAGCTCCCCAGGGCCGAGTTTGCTAGGCATATCTAAAAGTATAAAACCACTATTTCTCCTGCATGAGACTCACAACCGGATCCGTGAATAATACTGACATAAGTGCATATTATATGAATAGTATTATTGAGGGAGAGATTTGAACTTTTGTTTTATCCCTTAGCACTCTTATGTCATACTATCGAGCTATCTAACGGTTGACTTTTGTGCACATATTTATCGAAAAAAATTTATATTATTTGTCTTCAGAAAATTTTATTTATTTTATATTTATATTGCTTAAGCAATAATATTTTTGTATATTTTCATGTCCTATGAATAAAGTCAACTCAGATTTTATTTAATATTTATTATTTTACTTTAACTTTTTTTATTTATAAAAGTTAAGTTGACTGCCTATTGCTTGCAAGTTGCATGTGTATATACAAGCATAAATTTAATGAGGTTATCAGTATATGTAGTATGGCAAAATTATCTTGAATGATTTTGATAAATTTTTTAATATTATTTTGAGTGTAGATTTGAATTTTTATTTTTCTAGACATTTATTTTGATTTTAATTGTTTAACATGAACCTATAAATATTTCTCTATATCTTCATAAATATATTAAATTATTTCAAAAAAATATTTTATTTCACAAATAGACTATACCTTGCTTACAAGGGACTACATAATAATCACCTCTCACTTTCAAAGGTATATTGGCAAATTTCTCTTTGACATTTGAGATTTAGATATTAATTAACTCAACTTTAGAAAAGAAAAAAAAAAAAGAAATTAAGGTTCCAATATTTACTACCCCTACAATAAGTGTTTATGGAAAAAAAATCACAATTAAAAATTTAAAGTAATTGTAGGTCCCTCCAACTCTTTATTCTCAAAAAGCCTTCAAAATTATCAACTCCTCAAAAGAATCTGATTTTCAAAATTTTTATTTTAAAATTTAAATTAAATAAAATTTACAAAGTTACCCTTATTTTACCACATCATTTGAGGACTCACTAGTCACTTGTGTTAGAGGTATTCTTGTCATTTTATTAAAATATTAAGACCAAGGGAGTGGAAAAATTTTAAAAACAAAGACCAAAAGATAAATTAAAAGGGGTGAGAGAGACTAAAATGATTAGAAGTGTCTAAGTTTTTTTTTTTTTAATGAAGAATATTGGATTAATTTTCTTTATTTAGGTGGCTTTTGATTTATAATGTGGAATGAATCTAGGAAGCTAGGATAAGCCATCACTTTGGTTGAAGTGCCATCAGATCTGTGTACCTTTAAATCCCACTCAAACAATTTTTTTTTTTTATCAAATGAATTCTTTAAAAACGTGTGATTCCCATTTTTATTCTGCTTATTTCATATTGTTTTTGTAATTAATTGCTAGCAACCAATATAGTTTTCTTTAAATAAATACCTTTGTTATTCATTTATATCATACATGAACTCTATCAGTTTTGTTGCTTAATTTTATCAAACTAATGCTATACTTATCTAAATAATTATTTTTAACTAATCACCATATTCATTTTTTTTTTTTTTACAAAAACAACTAGCGTCGCTCAAGGTTGTTAAAGAAACAAGCACAGACAGCAATGACTTAACGCCTCCCTAAAAACTTAATATATAGAGTGGGTTAACATACAAAGCAATAACAGTCTAACACATACATCCAAAATAATATATCACTGTTACTATAATACTGATGGCGAAAGGATACAACCCTCCCCCTCTCCACTCATGTCCACATGCCTATCAATTGCACTATAGAGTGTTTTGGCCAAATTCAATTGTTTGTTTTTACATGTATTTATTTTTTAAAGGCTAATATGAGTTTTTTTAAGATCATATTTTAATGTCAGTTTAATAAATGAAAATTGGGAAAAAAATCAGAAAAAAAATTCGGGGACTGCATGCAAATAATTCTTTTTCTAATAACTATTAAATTTTATTACCATCACATTTGGTAATAAGACAAGCACCAAGCAAGAAGATGTATCTACCATTATTCTTTTATATATAACGTATTTCCCCAAATAATAGTCAAAATTGGATAAAAGGGGAAATTAAGATAATTCATTAAAATAAGTTTATCACTAATCAAAGTAATCCTATCAATTACTATATTGTTAACAAGAGTAGTCAGTCATCAAGATTATACTTACAATTTTTTTTTTACAAATATTTATTATTTTTCCATCAATGAACTGCATGACTTGATTAGTACAAGATATATAATTTAAATTTAAATATTTAACTATAAAGTTTAAATTATTTATTTGATGAGGTTATATCTATACACTATTTAATTTGGGGGAGGAAAACAATATTAGAAAAAATATGTGATAGTCCCATGCGTATAATATGCCTCTCCCAAGTTAAATTTCAAATTACCCAATAAAAAATATTGATGTCGAATAAGATTTTCAACTGCTATAAAATTTGACAAATATTAATATAATTATTAATTATTAATTAAAAATGAAATTAAAGTAAATATTAATATTTAAATTAGTGAAAACATAATAATAAGTAGTAACTTAAGATATACATGAACTTCTGAAATATTTATCCTAATTTATGATACTTATCCCTAATTTCAAAACACATAAAAAAAACACTATTATTTACCTTTTTTTTTATAAATTATAATTCATCCAATAATCTACTTACCAATCTTTCAACGAATTATAAAAAATTTCAATTAAGTACCATAATTTTAGATTTACATTTAATTGGATCACCTGAATAAATCCATTGACATAATGCTGATGTGGCATGTCATGTCCCTTTACTATATTAGCATGCCACATGGATAAAGAATCAAATTAAATAATAGACAATGTCGCAACCTATTTGGCTAATAAAATTTAAAAATTTAAAAATCAAATTACCATCTATTTATACAACATGAAAGAATAGTAATTTGAGTTGACCATGTCTAAGATAAAGAGGGTTTTTGTCCATATGGCATGTTGATGTGGAAAAGGGGTGTGATGAGCCATGTCACATTAGCCCGCCAATAACGGAGTTAGCGCAAGTAACTGAATTGAAATCAAATCTAAGGGCAACCTTAACTATTATACTATCCTTGAGTTTGATACTCATGCTACCTCATCAACACATTAAACTCCTACACATTAAACTATCTCCTATAATATTTATACTATAATTTTTTTGAGCCCATAATCATTTCATTAATCTTTTTAAATATTTACATTATATATTTTATTAAAACATATTTATTTAATAAAATATTAAATATTATTATTTTGTTAATCGGTACGAAAATTTCGTCTAAATTTTCAGGGTTACTTACAAGAATCGGAATTCCATTTGTTTTTGCGTTGGCTTGTTGATTTGCCATGCTCAGATTGATAAAACTGTGTTCCAAAAGCATAGGATAATCATATTAAAAACTTGGTTGATTTTGGATTTTTGGATAAAAGTAGAAAAAATTTTGTGAGTCTGGTTAATTTTGTAAATTTTAATAATATTAAATATTTTACGCATTTAGTGGAAAAATAAATATAAAAAATTCAGCGTTTGGGAAGATGGAGTGGTATTTTTCTCTATGATAGAATAGAAAATTTAAAAATGATGAAGTAGAGAAAAATGTAACTTTTATTTGAGTGGGTGGGTGTATCTATAGAGATAAAAAAAAAATTAAAAATTAAAAAAAAATTCTAACGTTGGATGAATCATCCTGCCAACGGTTGACTTTGATTTTTTTTTTAAAAAAAATCTTTATTTAAAAGATGGTTCTCATTACATTTGATTTTTAAAAAATAATCTAAAATAAAAGGTACTTACCAATTAAACGGTTGCTCAGTGACCACTAACCTCTTCTAATGGTTTGATAAATCATTGAACGTTAAATAAGCGCTTTCAACATTACCATTACCAATATCATTAAAGTTGCTCAAGGTTAAAGTATTCTATTGAACTTTTTTATAATTTGGTGACTCAATTATGAGCCACCAAATAATTACATGAGGGAAATGTGGATTGTTGTTACTATCAAGCACAAATTGAGGGAAATTTGTTAAGAACTCGAACAAATGTGGATTACTATTTTTTTAACAAATGTGTAGTGTACCTCAAGTTGGGTGCTTGCTTAAACAAAGACCACCTTAATCACTATCAAGAAATAAAAGATCTCATCCATTGCAAACCACCCTTGAAGATCACAATCACAACCTGAACCGGTTGATCATGCATGCATGTCCAAAGTTGTCATTACCTCTCTCTAAACAGATAAGTTTTTGAGATAATTCATATGTAGGATAAGCGCAAAATGTTCATCAGTAAACTAAATGATGCATTATCTTTTGATTTAAGAAATCTAATCTTCAAAAGACTTGCAAGACATGTTAGAAGAACATCAAATGGATTTGAAAACAGTACCCTTTTTATTGATAAGCATGTGACCATCCAAATATTCAGTAAATTCAACCACATCTTCTGGGTTTGTAAGTCAATATATGCTCTAGAATAATGCTGATTTTAGTCATGCATGTAAATGTATTGGGTACATATTCTGCCACCTTATTAAGACCACTCATGTGAAATTAGACAACCAAAAGCTAACTTCTTGTGCTCATTTTACTCCTTAAATAAAAGTTTGTTTATTAGTCTTCCATGAAAGCTTAAAATAAGAAGTTAATGGTAAATAATAGCTCAGTAAACAACAATTCCATGGCTTAGAAACCAAAAAACAAGAAAACAAAAAGAGGAATAAAAAAGGATAATAAAAATTAGAAAAACAATATTAATTCTTACCTCTTCACACACAAGCATGCCTTAACTTGAGGTATAATTTGCACAAATTTTAAAATTTCTGATAGAGCTCATCACTATGGTGCAAACCTCTAATTCATTTTCCTTTCTATTGAAAATTTCGGATCCCAAATGCAAGTATGCAATTAACAAACAAACATTTAAAAAAGGCACCACAACATGAATCTTTGGGTTTTTTCTTTTTTTGGAAGAAGAAGAGGAGCTTAAAAGCTTGTATTAGAAAGAAAACTGGAACTGAAAATACAAAGACTAATTAAGCTAAAAGAAAGATGAACAAAAGACCAACTCCATAAAATCTAACAGAAATTAAACACAAAACAAGGAAACAAGCAGAAAGCTAAACACAAAAAAGTTAAAGAGAAACTCCAATCCTGAGTCTTAGGCTTTTGTGTCTTGGGATTTGAGAGCTACATTCATTTTATATCACCAAAATATTGTTGAGTTATTAACCTAGTTTCTTTGAGATGTTGAAACATTTTTATTGGCTCAGAAAGAATATTACGTCCACTAATTAATGAAAGTTCCTACTTTCCATGTGAGAACTCTCTTTATCTGTTCATAGATTAATGCATGGCCTTCTTGAGAAGCCATTCGATCTTTTTATCCTTGCTTAAAGAAAAAGTTTTCCTTCATCACATAGAACATCTTTTTTTTTTTCCTAGTCACCCAAAAATAGAGTAATACATTTTACATAATCTTAGACTTTATTGTGGGTCATGTTAGTTCCACCGATGTGGTTTGTGAGTTTTAGAGAACACTTAAACACTTATACAAGCATACACAAACCAAACAAGAAGGAGACACACGACGTTGGTTACCCAGTTCGGCGTCCACTCGCCTACGTCTAGGGGACCAAGCCCGGAGATAAAAAATCCACTAAAAGAGGTGAAAATACATGAGTACAAACACTTGTCACTCAACACTCACAAACAAAGATCACTACTCTCTCTAGATTGTCTTGTGCACTCACTCTCTCTAGCTCCGGTCACACATATAATCTACGAGCAAGGTAGCTTATATAGACGCATCAACGCCCCAAATATAGCACATACCTCTTTTAGAATCTCCGAGGCTACTAATTTAAAAACCTTCCAAAATTAGCTGTTGCAACTCCTGTTGTAACATAAGATGCAACATGGCCCTGACTATTGACTTGACTGAGTTCTGGTTACGTTGCGGACGACCTCAAGACACATCAACCTCCCGGTCATGCTTAGTCCAAGTCGATGTAGCCAAATCTCTTGATCCCGACTGCCGGCAACTAGCCTACCTCCTCAGTTCCTCATCACGCAGTCCCCTTGCAAGGGGCGCACGTCCTTGTGCGTCTTCATGGAACTTGCCAAACTTAGTCTTCAACCTTCCAAGTTTGGTCTTCAAAGATTCTCCAAATTTGATCTTCAATTCACCCAATTTTGGTCCTCAAATCTTGCCCTTAATAGGCTTCAATCAATCTTCATCAAAGATTCTTCAAATCATATCTTCAATTAGCCTTCATTCATACCATGAATAGATATTTCTTCAATTAAGCTCCACCATATTTAATCTTCAATCAAATCACCTAAACATGATCTTAATATGATCTTGTCTTCAAGTTGTAATAACTCCATCAAGATACTCAAGATATTTTCCTTCAAGTTATAGACATACTAAAAATAGCTCCACTAAGATCTTCAAGATGTTTTGTCTTGCAAGCCAAGTCTCCTTGCCATGTCACAATACTTTCCATGTCATTAATTATGCCTTGTCACCATAGTTGCCACGTCATCTTACCTTGGTGTCAAATCATGCCAATTATAGTGGGGTTGCACTAACAGGTCAAAATCATTATAGAAGAGTTTTCAATGATCTTGCTATGAGTGTTAAGAGGTAACGGTGAAAAACTCTCAAACAGGCCTGTAATTACACAATTTTTTATTTCAAATAATAAATTTAACAATAGAACTCAATACGGAGTGATTTTCAAAATTCTTAAGCATTGAATTAAAAGCTTATGGTATCGTTTAACTCTGAAACACTCTCTAAATAAATTAAATAGAAAATATTATATATATGTATGGTTCATGATTAACAAAGTAGTTATTTATAGTGTAAAATATAAATTATCACTTTCAATCCCCTCTAAAAAAATTGTTCAAGATTTATTTTTTATTTTTCAAAATAATTTTAAAAAATAGTTAACTGATAAACCGTATTTTTTTTTTGGGTGTACATGAAATTATATATTTAATTTCAAATTTCTCTAGGGTTTAAAGATAAACACATAAATCGATTTACAAATAATTTATTTGGAGACTCTTTCTCTTGCTTCTCAATGCGTAGATGGAAAAGGCAAGGGTAGGAATAGGAAGGTGGGAATTTTAAAGTTCGGGATTAATTTATATAAGGGTGAGAGGTGATTTAGTTTTACCAACAAGTGTACCACAATAAGACTAAATAACTAACGATCAAGATGTCGATTAGTAGTCAGGTCCCCATTAAACTCTTTACAATTTGTGAGAATTCGAATTATGGATGAAGGTACATTTCTGGAAGTGTGAGTAGTGGTTGTGCATACCCTGCTTTTTTTAGCAGCCTAGCCACTCATCTTGGCAAAATTCTAATAAAAGTGACAAGAACGATTAGCAAAGAGACAGGCAGACAAGTCATAGTGACTTACAAATCTCCTAGGGGTATATTCCGGACCTTATAATTTTAGAATGAGGAAAAGTGCTTCTCACACATATCTCCCATAAGGAATCTTGTGCATTACTAGTTGAGGGACTCGAACTCAATACTTATTAATCGCAAGGCATGATAGCTAGGAACCATTGGCTATGCCCTCATTCTTCAAATATAGCTTTTTCTAAGATGAAATTAAAAGATGGATATAATCTTTTAATTTTTCATTTAAGAGATCTAAGACTCAGATTAAGAGTCCTCTCTTAATATAAATTCATGTATATCAATATAATAGAATAATTATTTTTAAGAATAAACTAACTATATAATTTTTTTAATTAATTAATTAATATATATACACACATATTACATTCAATCTTAGGATATTTAATAGGAGAAAAAAAATGTTATCTGAAAGTAGCAAGTAGTTCCCAGATGAAAAAACTTGAACCAAAAATAAGAGGGGAAAAAACAACAAATAGTTCCTTTGCATAAATTAAAGGGTGAAAAAAATAATAAATCTAAGAAAAAAGAGTCCTATAAAATACAGCAAATCCCTAAAACATAACGTTAAATCCTACCACCACAAATAATTTTTTTTTTAAAATACTCAACCAAATCCGAGCAACTTACCCAGTAACATGTTAAGCTACCAGTCAAAATAATTAACAAATGAGAAAGTAATTTGAAGGCGTGTGGCGGGCATGGGACCAAATAAAAAAAAAGGAATGGATGATAACCACGTGGATGTATCATCCTTGGAAATGAGTAACGGACCTATTATTCCAAGTGGAGACAGTAAAGTCGGAGATGCGTGTCGACGCAGCAGCCGAGAGAGGAGGTTAAGCACGCAGTTCTATGGGTACATCATACTAGCTATTAAACAGAATATAAAAGGTGGCACTAAGAAGGGAAAAGCTATGTTGAAATTGGATGATGAAGGCCTTGGTTTCTCTCAGAACTTGAGAGCAAGGAAGTAGATCTTGGTTCTTCTTCCGGATTTATCTGGAATTCCATCTTTTATTTTCTGCAAATAAATTGTAATTTTGGTGAGAATGTTCTTACTCTCGAACCCTGATTTACTTGGATATGTTTTGATTGTTGTTGTTCACTCCTCTTATTGAGAACTCTTGATCTGTGGATTGTTGATGAATGTTTGCTTGAGCTGAAGATCTGAGACTTAGTACACTGCTAGATTTGGAATTTCAGTAATAATCTCTTGATTGAACTTAGATATGGTGGATTCCATTGATTAAGAGCAGATTGTTCTTAGAAATTCTCTGAAAGCATTGTTTCATTGATTATTTACAACTTTGAGGCATTTTAAGCCATTACATTGGTGCTTTCATTGTACCTCTTTCTTCATGGCGGATAATACTTGTATGAAGGAGCTACAAGCCAAAGTTGAGACATTATTCACTCTGATGGAAACCGATGAACAAAGATTTAAAACAATTGAGAATTCTCTAACAACACTACCATTGATTCAGTAATCTTTAGCAGGAATATCTCAATTTATTGAATCTCATCAATTTCTGAAAAAGCACATGGAGAAACTTCAACAAATTGATGCAACGGTATATTTGCGACCGTTGATTCGCGCAGGAATACCCGATAATAAGTCTTTCAACACCTGTTGATCAACGATAACCAGGATTGGGAAAGAGTGAAATCTTATTACTCAATAAAAAATGATGATAAAAAAACCTATTTTCTCTTGCCCATAGGCTTACATTAAACAGGCAAAAATAGCACTACGAAAAGAGATAATTTGAAAATTTACTAAAAATAGTAAATTCTCAAATATCAGCAAGAAATAAAAGATTTAACAAAATAAAAATTATTGCCACAAACGGCTCACAAATCAAAGATTTCTATCCTAAGATATAATGAAATCAATTATTACTAAAAACGACAAAATTAGGGTTTTCGAGACCTAAACGATGGAATTTGGCCAAATTTTGGTATAACTCACAAGTTTGTGGGACACAAACTGTGATTTTTGTTCTTTGACCCGTTTCCCATCAAATAGACCCAGTCGAACCATAAAATCCGGTCACCCGCCAAATTACCGAAATGCCCTTCTATCGAACTTCTCCATGTACGCACATGCTAATTCATCTATACGCCCGTTATCACAAATCCCACAATGATTGAGGATTATTCTCACATTCCTACTCATCAATCCTTGGACAATTATTCTGTTAAAAATATTAAAATTGATTTTCCAAGGTTTATTGGTTTTGATGCTCTACAATGGATTTTCCAAGCTAAACAATTTTTTTATTATCATGGGGTGCCAGATAGTCATAGATTGAAAATAGCTTTAGTGCATTTTGATGGACCCATGGTTCCATGGTTTCAGATGCTCCAAAAGGCTAGCAAACTGACTTCCTGGATGGCTTTGACAAAATCATTAGAGAGTGATTATGGTCCTTCTGTTTTTGAGTGTCCCAAGAATACTTTATTGCATTTGACTCAGGAGGGTACAGTTTCTCAATTCTATGCACAATTTGCTACATTGGCAAATAGTGTGCATGGAGTACCTGTGGATATATTGTTTGACTGTTTTGTAAGTGGGTTAAATAAAGAAATACAAGTAGAATTACTTCCATGGCAGCCTGATGATTTGGATAAAGCAGCGACATTAGCTAAAGTGTTCGAAGAGAAGCTTCAATTTGGTATGAAACCTATGCCATTTAAGAGTATTTTTAAACTCTCCCTGAAAATTCTCGTGGCTTGAATGCTACTGCCAATAATTCTTAGAATCAAGGATTGCTTGGTTATACTAATACCACTACTAGCACAACTTATCCATCTTCACCAACTACATTTCGTCGAATGGGATTTCTGGAGATGCAAATAAGAAAATCTAAAGGATTGTTCTTCAATTGTGATGAGAAGTACTTTCCCACTCATAATTGTCCAAACAAGAAATTGCTATTATTACAGTGGAATGACAATAATACAGACATTCATGATACTCAATTTTTATTGATCCACAGTTTGATGAAGAAGTTCAAGATCCAAGTACAAATCTAGGTACTAAAATTTCCGTCAATGCCATGTCAAGCACTGCTGTATCTGGAACAATGTGCTCCACTGGTACATTAGGAGGGCAATAAATTAAAATATTACTAGATGGGGGCAGTGATGACACATTTATTCAACCTAGAGTTGTGAAATTTTTAAAATTGGATGTGTTGCCTACTATGATAGTTAAGATTTTAGTTGGAAATGGCCAGACATTACAAGTGGAAGGGCATATTCGAGGGTTATATGTTTAGGTGTAGGGATACACATTATTGGTGTTTGCTTATGTTTTGGCCATTGGTAGGGATGTCAATAGGTCCCGGCCTCGACGGAAAACCCAATTCCCCGCCTGGTTGGAGCCAGGGTCGAGGAATTTTTTCAAGGGTCGGGGCCTGGCCCAGGTCCAGAAAAAAATTCCCCACCTCAAAATATTAAATATTTAATTTAAATAATACATATACATATACATACATATGTATATATATATATATATATATATATATAATGTTATATTATAAATATCTAAATAAAAATGGGGAAAACCATATATTTATTTATTTATCAAATTATTAATAATTAAATGAACATTCGTATTAAATTTAAATAAAATCCTAGATTTATATTACTATATTGCATTTTTTTAATTTTTAAAATTTTGTAAATAATTTATTGGTGATTATGTATGTCGGTATTTTGTGTTGGGTGGCATTTGTAAATGAGTTTATCAATTATTAAAAAATATATATTTTTTAGCAAATATTTTATAAATTTTATTTTAAATAATAATATTAGTTTAATTTATTAATCGAGGCTGGGGAATCCCCGAACCCGAAAAATCCCAGCGGGAATGGGGAAAAAATTCCCGTATTCATGTTCTTGGTCGGATTTGAGGATGGGAGTATAATTTCAAGGCCGGGGAATGTATCCGTCCGTGAATCCCCGCCCCATTAACATCTCTAGGGCCAATTGCTGGGGTTGATATGATATTGGGAGCTTCTTGGTTGGCAAGATTAGGACCTCATGTCATTGATTATGACAAGAGGGTGATTAAATTCTATCATAACAATCAGTTTATGGTTTTGAAAGGTGAACAAATAAACAAACCTGCTTATACAACTGTGCCACAATTAGCAAGGTTATGCTCTCCTTACTCAGTTCGAGAATGTTATTCTCTACAATTGGTTGCAGATGTACCTCTATATACCATAGTTGATAATAACTCTGACAACATTGCTATTGAAATTACTAGTGCTATTCATACTGATACTCCATTAAAATTATCTGCAATTTTGCTAAAATTTTAGACAAACTTCTCAAAGCATGTAGGATTGCCACCTTCAAGTGACTGTTATCACAAGATACCACTTCTACCTAGGAGTTCACCTATCAAAGTGAAACCCTATAGGTATCCTCATAGCCAGAAGACTGAAATTGAAAAAATGGTAGAGCAAATGTTGAGTGAAGGCCTACTTGAACACAGTACAAGCCCATTCTCTTCTCCAATCATTTTGGTTAAAAATAAGGATGCAACATGGAGGTTTTCATTGACTACCAGGCCTTGAATGCAATCACCTTAAAGGATGCTTATCCTATCCCTACAATAGATGAGCTTTTGGATGAACGTTGTGGAGTAATTTATTTTTCTAAACTAGATTTGCGTTTAGATTACCATCAAATTCTCTTCCATCCAGATGATAGAATAAAAACTGCTTTTCGTACTCATCAAGGATATTACCAATGGTTGGTAACGCCATTTGGTCTTCTCTAATGCTCCTGCCACTTTCCAATTACTAATGCATAAGGTATTTAGTTTTGAATTAAGAAGATATGTGTTAGTTTTTTTCTATGGCATACTCATCTACAGTAAGTCATGGGCTCTTCACTTGCAACATTTGGAGACAGTACTCTCTACAGTGCAAACACATGAGCTATATGCTAAATTGTCTAAATGTAGTTTTGGACAACAATAGATTGATTATCTAGGCCATGTGGTTTCTAGCAAAGGAGTGGAAATGGACCCAAAAAGGTATCTGCTATCATAAAATGGCCAGTTCCTCAGTCCTTAAAACAAATTAGAGCTTTCTTGGGTCTCAATGGTTATTATAGAAAATTTATTAAAAACTATGTTGTTTTGGCAATGCCACTCACAAATCTACTAAAAAAGGACTCCTTTGCTTGGTCTACAACATCTCAACAAGCATTTGAAACCTTGAAACAGGCCATGATCTTGGCACCAGTACTAGCATTACCTGATTTGTCTCTGCCATTTGTATTAGAGACTGATGCCTCGGGGGTCGCATATTTTTCCAAGAAAATGTCTCCTAGAATGCAAAACAAATCTGCATATGTTCGAGAGCTCTTTGCAGTAATTGAATATGTGAATAAATTTTGTCACTACTTATTAGGGCATCAATTTATCATTCGCACAAATCAACAAGCATTAAGATATCTTCGCCAACAGAGAATCCAGACTCCTAAACAGCAACGATGGCTGCCAAAGTTACTAGGTTGGAATCAAAAACTGAGAATGAAATATTTTGGTCCTTTTTAGATTGCACAAAGAATTAGCAAGGATGCTTATAAATTGAATTTGCTCGAAGGTGCTAAGATTTACCCGATTTTCAGTATCTCTTTTAAAGAAATGTATGGGTGATCCTATAGTGACAACCTTACCACTGCCATTAATTTCTTCTTCTCATGGTCCCGTAATCTATCCAGCAAGGATATTGTAGTATCAACAAGTTCTCTGGGGAACTTGACGGGTGGCTCGGGTATTGATTCAATGGCATGGCTTAGCACCAGATGATACATCTTGGGAAGATGTGGCTCAGTTGATTATTCAGTATCATAGTCTTGACGTTGAGGATAAGGTCACATTTTATGAGGAGGGCATTATTAAGTTGCCAGTCAAAATAGTTAATAAAGGAGAAAGTAAATTGAACACGTGTGGCGGGTACTAGACCAAATCAGAAGAAGGAATGGATGATAGCCACATGGATGTATCATCCTTGGAAATGAGTAAAGGACCAGTTATTCCAAGTGGTTACAGTAAAGTGGGAGACGCGTGTTGACACAATAGCCGAGAAAGAAGGTTAAACATGTGGTTCCGCGAGTACATCATACCAGCTATTAAAGAGAACATAAAAGGTGATACTGAGAAAGGAGAAGCTATGTTGAAATTGGATGAATGAAGGCCCTGTTTCTCTCAAAGCTTGAGAGCAGGGAAGTGGATCTTGGTTCTTCTTCTGGAATTATCTGGAATTCTATCTCTTATTTTCAGCAAATAAATTGTAATCTTGGTGAGAATGTTCTTACTCTCGAACCATGATTTACTTGGATATGGTTTGATTGTAGTAGTTAATTCTCTTATTAAGAACTCTTGATCTGTGGATTGTTGATGAATGTTTGCTTTAACTGAAGATCTGAGACTTAATATATTGCTAGATTTGGAATTTCAATAATAATCTCTTGACTAAACTTAGATCTGGTGTATTCCATTGATTAAGAGCAGGTTGTTCTTATAAATTCTCTAAAACCATTGTTTCATTGATTGTTTACACCTTTGAGGCATTTTAAGCCATTACATAACAATATATATATATATATATATATAATCTCTTCATTTAAAATAGCATTTTTGTTTTAGGGAAAGGGAGAAAATGAAGTTAGTAGAAGAATTCAAGGACTATAATGAAAAAGAAGTCACTAGCTTGTAAAAAGGAGGACAACTTATGATAATGATAGAAGAAGAGTTTCATGTAGCTCTAAAAATACTCAAACAAATGTAGCCCACTAAAAATAAACTTAATCAAACACCATTCAAACTCATTGGACAATTAAAAAAATTTTGCATCCACGAGAATTAATAAACTTCCCCACTTATCATTTGACAGGGGGAATTAAAGCTTAATTAAGATCAATAATAACATAAAAATACATACATTACACTTATTGCCAACTAACTAAATTGAAAGTGGGGATGAAGCTAATCTTAAACATTGACTCTCACAGGATCTAGCTAGACCACTAACTCCAGCTAGCCGGAGATAACTACCATCCCTCACTTTAAACTACAATATCTTATTCTTATTAACACCTTTTGTTGTACACCAAAATAACAAATAGGTGCCATTTGACACATATTTAATAGTTTTGATGTAAGACATTATGGTGTATATAAGAATTAATTATTTTTTTTAAAACTCCCCTTAAAGATAACTCTCTGGCACAATAAGACCAACTGTAGTTCCATTAACATTTTGACACAAAGCCAATGCTGGCTTATTATCATATGTTAGCATGATATTTTGCATTGAAATTCCACTACAAGGTTTTGTAGGACTACAGGCAAACTTCACAGCCACTAGCGTCGCCGATGATCCTGTGATGTTCATGTATGAAATTTGGCTTATTGCGATGTCAGAGGTCATGTTAGGGCAATTGGTCTTTCTAGGACAGTAGTTTTGATCAACAATGATAGGATTATCAACGAAATTCATAGTGATGTTTTCAAATGTAACATTGGTGACAAAACCAGCAATAGGGTTTGCCCATGTTTTAATACGTATTCCATTCTGGGTGCCAGAGAAAATGACGGTTTTTACTGTTATATTGGCCACCCCGGCTTCATCCGTTGCTCCTCCTCCTAAGCTTCCTATGCTGTTATTTTTCAATCATTTAAATTTTTTTTATTGTACAAAATAATATTTAAAAATTAGTGATGGACTTGTAAATTGGAATAAAAATGAATTATTTTTTTTAAATTGATATTTAATTTCTTTTAATTTTTAATTCATGATTTATATGTGAAGGAGATGGAATTGACTTTTCAAGAATTGCAACATTTAATTTTCAAACGTCTTTTTGTTTTTATATTTAGAGCAATTTAATCTCGTTTTTGAGACATGTATATGTAATGTTGCCCAAAATTGTCCTGATTATTAAAAAGGAAAAATTAAGTATATAAAATAAATAAATAATTATATATATATACCTGATGCCATGACCAGGACCGCATGTGATGTTTTCAATCCAAACGGCGTTAGTACCATGGCCCATCGAGATGCAGTCATCACCAGTGCTAATAACGGAATTCGTTACGGTGACGGCGCTAGACATATGGATGTGGATGCCGTCAGTGTTAGGGCTATCCCCCGGCGCCGTTATGTTAACGGCTTGCACCGTGACGTTACTGCTTCCATAGATGGACATGTGAAACATTTCACTGTTGATCAGATTCACTCCGTTAATTGTGACGTTGTTAGAGTGCATTACCGTCAATGTCTGCATGTATTATACATAATGGAGGTTAAGTAATTAATTTTGGACTTTGTGTTGGATTGGAGGATATTTTGGATATTTATTTTTTTAAAAAATATTATTAATTAATTTATTTATTTAATTAGTATTCAATGACCAATAATTATTAGTAAATATTAATAAAAAAATAATCCATCATAAAATATTTATTTTAATAACATAAATTTAGCCAAAGTTAGTTAACCTTACCAAAAAAAATTTATAAAATAAATTCAAATTTCAAAATTAAACCCAACATATTTCAATTTATTTTATAAAGGCCTAGGAAGCCCATACTAAAAATTGGTAATATATCTAGTAAGAGTGAAAATTTCAAAATAAAAACCAAAATCCATATCTATGCTTGTTTTTTTTTGTTGTTTTCTTTTTTCCCCCTTGTTATAGTTATTGTCTTGTTTTTCAGTGTCTTATATGTGTTTCCTGATTTTAATAAATTAATATTTTATATAATTTTTTTAAGCAGGAAAAAAAACCAAAAACAAAAATCAATGTCTAGAAACTAAATTAAAATCCGTAATTATTTCTTGATATATCTGTATTTTTTAATAAATTAATCTAACTTAGGCCCCTCTTATTTTTTTATTCAAACACAAACACTAAAAAAATCTTTTTTTTCCTTGGTAAAGAAAACTTAAAAAAAAAAAAAAAAGTTATTATTTTTTAATTAAAAAAACCAGTTTTCTATCTATCTTATGTCTCTCAAACACCCCTTTAATATGTATTTATACATTATATAAAAAAACATTCAAACAAACAAGAAAAATAAATCAATAATTTGATAAGTGAGAAGAATTGAGAGATGAATGGCATACAGTGGCACCAGCAGGGCATCTCCTACTAGAATTCTTGCAATCCCACAAGGCCTGCCCTTGAGCATCAAGGGTACCCCCATAGATGGACACTCCCTCAACATGTTTGAAGGTCACCCATTCTCTCAATGCACTATAATTTGATGGAGCCACTATAATACCTTCAATTAACACTCTTATGTCACTGTTATTGCAAGGCCCTTCAAACAATGTCCGGCTTAGGAGAAACCTTCCGGCCGGCACCGACACATTCGCCGCCTCCATCGATCTGCATGCCGCCTTCCATGCACCAATAAAAGCGTTTGCCGAGTCCGTTATGTTGTCGTTTTTTGCCCCAAAGTCGATAATGTTGTATGAAGTCATTTTAGTAGTTGTTGATAAAAAGAGTAAGAGTAGCATAAGAAAATGATGATGTGAAGGCATTAGTGTAATTGAAGGTGGAAGTTGCTAACTATTATTATGAGGGGATGAATTGAAGGTTTGGTACTTATAGAGGTGGTGGTTGTGGGAATATACAAGGGTTAGGTTTCTTGACAAAATGAAGGCTAAATGAGATGTGGTTGATGAATGTCAAAGGTTCTTTCAAGAGAGAATGTAGTCATTAATTAATTGGAAGATGATTAAAAAATTAATTGAAGTGGTGGTTTTTCTTTTTCTTTTTTTTCTTTTCTTTTTTAAATATTAAGTACAATATGCATGATGCTAGTTAATTCTTTTTATTGGGAAGGTTTACAAAAAAATTTCGGAAAATAATAGCGCTTTGATACTATATTAAAATATAAAAAAAATTAAAACATTTACTAGACTCTAATAATGTTTAAAAAAATGATCAAATTAAGATGTATAAACTCATTTTATATAAGAAAAGAATAATCGTATAAAACATTTATTTTAAAAAAACATTTTACATTAATGATTATGGATATCATTTTTATTTAAACGATTAGATAAGTAATTTAAAACTGCGTTAAAATGGCTAAAGATGTTCCTAGTATGATAAAAAAAATAGCTTAGCATGCATACTATAAAAACAATTATACTTAAAAAAAATATTAAATTTGAATTAAATCCATGCTTTAACATTTTAAACTTGGGAAGAGTTTCAATAAAAAAATTAAAATATATATATTTTTTTTACTCACGGTTGCTTTCTTTAAATGTGAGTTTCTTTCTAGCCAAGGCAATAACCTCAATGCTCTAATAATGTTAAAAAACGATCAAATTAAGTTGTAGAAACTTATTTTATAAGATAAAAGAATAATAGTATAAAGCATTTATTTTAAAAAACATTTTACACTAATGATTATGGATATCATTTTCATTTAAACATTAACAAAAATAATCTATTGCTCCATTAAAATGGCTAAAGATATTCCCAGTATGATAAAAAAAGAAATAGCTAAGTAGACATACCATAAAAACAATTATACTTACAAAAAATATATTAAATTTGAATTAAAGCCATGTTTTAACATTTTAAAATTGGAAGAGCTTCAATAAAAAAAAATTTAAAAAAAAATGGATTTTTTACTCATGGTTGCTTTCTTTAAGTGCAAGTTTCTTTCTAGCTGAGGCAATAACCTCAATGCCATTTTCAATTTTTTTTTTTTTACAACTATATATACTTTAACATCAAACCAAGGATATTGTTGTAAAGGTTCTTCATGTGTCAGCTCACTTAAGAACTAGATGTTCCCACAAGAGAGCTTCTCATTCTCACTCGATAGATAGGTTCAAGCAATCTAGGATATGCTTGATAACATGCTTTATCCCATGTTGAAATTCTTAAGCAACACTAGCATAGTCATCAAACTAGCTACCGTTGCTAATAACAACACTACCACAAGGAAAACAATCTTGTGCTAAATTGGATTTTATGTCAAAAAGATCTAATTTCAATTATATCTCTTCCACTAGATCTAACAGTAGTGATACTACTACTAGATGCTAGAGAGCTAGGGATCAATTCAAATGTTGTTTCCTACGAAGACCTTCAGGTTCATTAATAATGTAACCATCAATGGCGTGATCTTATAAACAGCGAGACCTCAACCTTCATCATTTGAGACAACAATCTTGTGCTAAATCCAATTTTATTTCAAAAAGATCTGATTTTGATAATGTCCGTTGCCAGAGTATAGACTTACCACTATGAGTCTTTGTCTATCAAATTGAATATTTGCTGAACTTCAACAAATTAATGGAACAATTTTCATTAATATTGAGTTGTTGACTAGGAATGTATCTAGGCTATAGCTTAGGAAAAAGTTTTGTAATTTCTAAATCTAGTTTAGGTTTACTTATACATATAGACTATTTCCTCTTTAATATAATTTTAAGACTAGTTTAAAAAAAATTTACAATATTTTAATCAAGCTCTTAGTATTACATGGTATCAGAGCTTCTTTTGCTTAATATTTTTTTTCTCTCAATCAATCGACAAATGGTATTCTCCCCAAAAAAATTTAAATCCTTTTGCCCTTCATCCCACCACCTCTTAATCTCCTCAAACTCAAATCCTATCTCAATCAATATTGTTGCCCAATCACTCCTCAAACTAAATCAATCAAATTATCCATCTTAGCTAATCCAATTTTATTCATTATTGACTGGCTATAATCTTTTTGGTTACCTTGAAGGTATTATAATTTCTTTGCCCTATACCTAAGTTTTCAACTATTGAAAATGTTCACCTAAATCATGATTACATTCACTGACAACAACAAGATAAATTTTTCTTCGTGCTATTGTCACACCCTCTCCACTAAATCTAACAGTTACAATACTAGTAACAACTCTAATGCTAAAGAGCTAGTGGTCAATGTCAATGTTGTTTCCTATGAAGACACTTACTCATTGATGATTTAGCCATTGAAACCATGTTTTTGTGAATTGGTGAGAGTTCGTCTTCATTATTTGGTACCTTCCCAAGTTTGCTCATGATCTCCTTCATAAATATTTCAAGCATAATAATTTCTCTAGCTTTGGTTGCCAGTTGAATGTCAGATCATATTAGATTTGTGGAATATCAAAAATGAATCATTCCAAAAAAACAAGAAACGGTGAGAGATTATTGTCTTGATGACAACGTCATCAACTACAATAGTGGCTATTATGATGATATTACAGGCATTGCTTGTAAGTGTCAATGAGGAGCAAGTCATGTCATCAAGCTTATCGCCAATGACAGGGACTGATCTATCAAGCAAGAATGAGAGGCTCATCGGTAAAAATACGTAACTCTTGGAAATGAAAACTTTTTACAAACAATATCTTTAATCTAATGTCAAAGTAGATGAGTAGAAATAGTGACACATCATCATGAACAATGCTGAAGTTTTTTTATTGTGGTTGGGTTAGACCCTCTGCTATTTGAGTTTCAGTTAAAAGAAAAAAAAAATTGAAGAGATGATGTTTCATTAGCTAAGTGGTTTAACATTATTTAATTATTATTTATTATAAAATATTTTTTAATGTAAACATTTTTTGTTAAAAAAAAAAAAGGTGATAGCCCGCGGATTTAGTGCATGAGGTTTGTAAGAATTCATAAGTGCTTTATAATGTCATTTTTTTTTTCTTAAAAAATATTAAAATATATTGTCTATTTTTATTATGTGAAGTGTGATAATTTGCTTATTTGGGATGACAAATAAGGTATCATAATAATCCATCAAAAATGTCTAAAAATATTAGACCCAATTAAAAAACTCTAATTCATCCACAATAAAAATGATGAATGATCTACACAACTGAGCACTAATAAAAATTATAATAGAAATACAAAAAAATGGGTCAAGGTTCTACCAATAAATGAACTATGCTTTGATACCAAGAAGAGTGTTAGCTCATCTATTAAGATATGGGAGGCTTGTTAGAATTGAACATTTTAAAAAATTGTTTTTTCATTACTTAAACAAAGTTTACAATTTTGTAAAACAATATTTAGATATAAAACTATCAAACAGTTGATTATATATTAATTCATTTTTTCCATTTCAACTTTAATATAATATCGTGTGTCTTTTGTGTGGACAATAAAAGTTGGTAAAATTATTTTTTCTTTTAAACATTAAAGAGAGATGAAAATTTTAATAATATATCATAAACTGTAATGCATATTCGTTTCGTTATTATATGATATTTAGATAAAAGTTTTTAACACAATTGAATTAATACCGTAAGTTTACCAACAAAATTAATAATAAAAAAATGAATAACACTACACATTTATAAGTAAAAAAATCCAAAATAATATATATATATATATATATAATCCTACTATATGTAAAACTTTTAATAGAATTAAAAATCATAACTTTATAATTTGATAGATTAAATTAGTTTTAAACAAATGATGCACAAACAAAAGATGAGTACTTCTCATAAAATCATTCATCATTTTGGTACTGTGCTTGTCCAAATTGAATTTTAACTTCTAATTTTTAAGTTCTCATGAGATTCAATACTTATTATTGTTATTAATATATATATATATATATATATATATGTACATACAAACTCTATGGTCAATTCACCTGGATTACAGTTGAGGCTGTACAAAATGCTACAACTTGAACAACTTGGTATGCTAAAATACGAGAAATAGTCCAACAAAACATTTAATGAAATGAATATTTGGCACGTTAATTATGTTAGATCTACACAATGATAATTAAAATTTAAGAGCTTAATTAAATAAATTAGTTATCATGTGAATTTTATTAATGCGACTGATAGAATTATATAAAAGAGATATTTAATGTCTTATCTTCCGAATCAAAGGACATATATATATATATATATATGTGTGTGTATTTATTGAAGTAAAGAAATATGCTCCTTGTATTTTGATATTTGGTGATATAATAGTACATGATATATAAATATATATATATATATATATATATTTTAAAAGTCAAGCCACTCAACTTGCAACTCGCAAAAAATATTATTGGACTATTATCCAAATGGAATTTAATTATATAATATATAAATAATTTATAGTTAACATAAGTATTACTTATGGTTTTTTTTTTACACAAAAAACTATAAAACTACTTGTATGAAGCATTAAAAAAGTATCAAATACGTCAAACAAGTAAATGTAGAATACATCTTAAAAATTCATTGAAAAAAAAAATCACTTTTATTATGATAAGAGAATGTATTGAATAATCAAAACCATTTTTTCTTAAAATTATACATAATCAAATTGAACAACTAATAAAATAATTATTTTTATTGATAATTTTCTATCATTAAAAATTTCTAAAAAGTGTTGGTATAAATTACGAACATATTTCAAATATGTCTAAAACAAGTACATGCAATAGAATATATTCTAAAAAATTCCAAAAAAAAAAGAACTTATTTTAATTGTTGTGAGAGCACGTATACAAACCAAGTATTTTATATATATATATATATATAGAACATCATCAATTTAATATAAAAATAAATTAAAACCATTTTCATTGACTGTTGGACTGTTTGAAATATATTTAAAGTTAATACATGTGCCAAAAATTATGATAAAATTTTTTTTATTTTATTATTGTGAGAGCATATATCTAATAATAATAAAATATTTTTTACGAGGATTTATAATCACATTAGACCACCTAGAAAATAATTATTATTTTTAATGATATTTTATATTAAAAATAGTTCTAAGCATAATAATTTCTTTACTGTCACTTGCCTATTTAATGCCTATAAAAAAAATAAGATAATATAAAATTTGTGGAATTCCACTAATGAATTAATATAGAAAATCAAGTAGTGTGACATCCATTGGCAAGAGATAATATAAAACATTGTTATTTCATTTTTTTTATATATATAAAAAAATTATTGATATTTTTTTTTTATTTTTTTGTTGTTAAAATCAAGGACATAGTGATAACTCACTGATTGGGAATATGAGGTCTATAAAAATGAATCCTTTAAACTATTGTTCTTTAATCATTTAAAAAAAAAAAAAAAGTTTATGCATTGTTTATCATAAATTGTCTTTTTTATTATGTGAAGTGTGATAACCCATTCATTAAGAGAGCAAAGCAAATATGGTGAACTACTTAACCAACTGCCAATAAAGAAGGATGGTTAGCTTCTCTTAAGCCATAGTATTGAACATCAACAATTGAGCGTTTCAAAATATTACTCTTTTAATCATGTGAAAAAAATTTACAATTTATTTTTTTTCCGCAACATCTATATATAAAGACTATTATCTTAATCCATTACATAGTTTGATCTTTAGTACCATATTATGCTTCTTTTGAGTGGACAATAGAAGCTTGTAAAACTGTTTCTATTTTAGACAGTGAAAGGAAGAGAAATGAAATTTTTAAAAATTCAAGACTACATTTAGTTTTGTTTGATTTAGTTATATGATTTATATTAATGAATTATTGAAATTAATAGGTAAAAAATTATAAAATCCTTTTCTTATATAGTAAAATGAAATTTTAAATGGTATATCCTAAACACTGATATATATTTATTTTGTTCTAATTTGATGTTTATATCTTACAAAACAATTGGTCAAATAATTAAATTCATCCAATCAAACTGAAAATTTTCAATACAATCAAACTAACATTGAATGTTTACCCCCAAAAAAAAAAAATTAACTAATGAAAAAGTGAATCTCACCTCATATTTATGAGCAAATCTTTTCAAACAAAAAAATAATACTAAAATAAATTATTTTTTTAAATAATCACAATAAGTTTAACATTTTCACATTAAAAAAATACGATAACTCTTTCCTATACTAAGCGGGAGATTGAGAAATCAACTCCCACTCACAACATTACTTGAGATGAGATGAGTGACTAGTTCACAATTAAAAAAAAATATTAATTTAATTTTATACAAAAAATTTAGTTAAATTAAAAGAGAATAATTTAATAATTCAATGGGTTAAATAAGTTTCAACCAAATAATGCATAAAGCTGAAGAAGAGTACTTCTCATCAAATCATTTTCTTTAGTACTACACACATTTGATCATATGTTAACTTCATATTTCCAAGCTCTCATAAGATTCCATACTTAATGTTGTTATGAAAGAGATTTAAATAAATAATTAAAAAAAAAAAAACATGTACTGACAAGCATAGTCAATTTCATCTGGTTATAATTAGATTGTATAAGTTGCTACAAAATACAAAAAAACAGACAATAAAATGATTAAATAATTAAGATGAAAATATACAACTCTTTAATTATGCTAAGTCTACACATTGATAATCACTAATTAATCACATTTAATAAGAGCTTAATTAAGTAAATGAGTTATCATGTGGCTCGGATAAATGTCATTGTTGATATAATTAAAGAAAAAGAGAAACACTTAATATATATATATATATCTTCCAAATTAAAGGACATATTTGTGTAAATTATATTTTTTTTAAAAAAAATATTTGTCAAATATTTATTGAAGTAAAGAAACATGTTCATTGTATTTTGATATTTGGTGATATAACAGTACATGATATCCTTTTTCATAGTCAAGATACTCAACTTGCAAGCAATCTTGGAATGTTACTCAAATGAAATTTAATTATATAAAATATAAATAGAAGTACATGCAATAGAACAATTCTTAACAAATTCAATAGAAATACTTATTTTATTGTTGCAAGAGTTTGTATTCAAAATAAATATTTATTTTTCTTATGGAAAGATACACCAATCACTTTAAAAAAATCAACAAATGTAAATTAAAACCGAGTTTCAAATATTCCTGAAATAAATACATGCAATAGAACATGACCAAAAAGATTTGATAAGAATATTTATTTTATTGTTATGAGAGTATGTATTCAATAATAGAAAGAAAAAAAAAAAGGTCAAGTGTATATATATATATATATAATTCATGGAGAGTTTTGTCTTCTATAATAAAAATACAAGCATATTTCTATCCTCAACTACTTCTCTTCATCAATAAAACGGAATCTCAACTGAAATCAACTGATCAACTGTAATAATCAACTGTTTTTCTATTATTAATTATTTAGTACTTTCAATGGAATCTTTCATTTAATTAATTGGATATCCACATGGGATGAATTAAGTTTTATAATTATTTATTTAATTAAAACTAAATGTGATTAGATATATATATATATATATAAGTACACTAAGGTCTTTTAGAATTAAGTCCTTAAAATTTAATAAGATGTTATTTTAATCCTCAAACTAAAAACAAAAACAAATAACTGGATTGATTGATTGATTGAACTGGTGTTTTATAGATTGGGAGCTATCAGTACTTCAACATGATCAACTTCATGGATGTGAAAAGTGAAAAAATAAAAAAAAGAGAAAATAGACCATTAATAATCAAGGGCATGAGGAGGAGGAGGATATGTATGTTGTCTATTTTTCCAAATGAGATGTGATGTATCATTTATTTTATTAGAAGCTCTTGTTGTACCAAAATGGGACCAGAAAATATGTGACTTATCTCATCATCCACAATTCTTCATAATCGTCCTATCAAGATTTGTTTCTAAGTCATATTAAACAAGAAACCTGAGCAAAGAAAAGATAATTGTGAGATTTGGGCTGTTTTGTGAATGATTTTAACACAAATATAATAGTGGCTTGTGAAATAGTCAATAATTGTATTCAAACACATGTTTAGTTAGATTCATGGAATTTGGTTTTTTCTTTTTGTTTTTGGCCTACAAATTCGGGGCATATTCTCTTCATGGTACCGAGTACCCAAAGTTTGATAAAAGGTTATCTTCCACAATTAAAACAAGTGTTTTATCAAATATGAATAAAAATCCAAAATTAGGTTAAAGATGTACTTCTCTATTTAAATCCAAATCGGACTAGATAACATAATAATCTCAAAAAATATTAGTAAAACTTTCTCCTATTTTTTTTTTTTACGAAAGCTACATTTTTTTTTGAAAGCGATAAACAATACATATATCAAGGACGTGAGCACAGTTTGAGAATTAATTATCCAGCCCACACGCCTTTAGCCAAGAACAAAGGATTTAGATTGCGAACCAACACCCACAACTGATGACCCATTACCATCAATACTCCTAACGAATCTTGAACTCGAAATCTTTGAATGCCTCACTCCTATTTTTCATATAAGACCAAATACCGCTAAGCGATGAACTATTTGATTTTTTTTTTTTTTATAAATTTTCCTTCTAACACAAATATTTCCCCTCAAATAAATTCATTATCATTGAAAACTATATAAAAGTGTTTAGTATTAGAAATTTAGAATCAACGAGTCACATGACTTGAACAAGAACATGATAATCTTGTAAATTTCATGGCTGCATATATGCTGCCCTAACCAAGATCAATTTTTTTAATTTTATTATTTGATAATTAAAAGGGAGAACAATTAAACTGTCTGTATTTTTCAGTACAAACTTAAAAGCATTTCCAAACATGTGAACTTAATTTATAACATGTTTCACATGAGAAAATATGCAACCTTAGCAAACATGCTGATTTTAATCAACTCATTTTTAGATTTCATTGTTGTTATTTACTGAAGGGAAAATTAGGTTTTGACATTAGATACATGAAAAATCCATGGCGGGATTGCAGTTTATGATGTCCACAAGGCCGGAAAAAAAAAAAAACAAATTGATCTGAATGATTTATCATCATTGATCACTAACAAAAATACGATGAAGTTCTAAAGACGATGATAAGTGCACATCAAAGGACTTTAGAATGCTTTATTGGTCTAAATATCGACAAACAAAAGGTCATAATGGTCCAGGAGTAACCAGGCAGACTACAACAACTAATGAGGGGCGGACCGGGCGGTTTATGGTGTCCACAATGCCAAAAGAATACTTAATCTGAATGATTTATCATCATTGATCATTAACAAAAATACGGTTTAAGTTCTAAAGACGATGATAAGTGCACATCGAAGGACTTTAGAATGCTTCATTGGTCAAAATGTCGACAAACAAAAAGCCATAATGGTCCAAAAGTAACACGGCGGACTATAATAACTAAGGAGGGGCAATTTATGGTGTCCACAATGCCAAAACAATACTTAATCTGAATGATTTATCATCATTGATCACTAACAAAAATACGGTGGAGTTCTAAAGACAATGATAAGTGCACATCAAAGGCCTTTAGAAAGCTCCATTGGTCAAAATATCGACAAACAAAAAGTCATAATGGTCCAAAAGTAACACGGCGGACTATAATAACTAACTAGTGTTTCTAAGGAGTCCAACGAATAAAGAGACAAATTTGTTATCACAATAAGGTCATCTTCCTTTAACTTTGACTCTTGATTGTTGTGCTAACCTCCGTGTACATATATATATATATATATATATAATATGTTCAAACGATGACATCAATTGCATACCATATCTTCTTATAATTTAAGATACATGAATGTCACCAGTAACCAACCAAGCATATATATGACAAAAGTTTGAACAATGCTATAATATCCTTTAGAAAATATCAAGGAAAACAAGCACAAAGGAAATATATCTTCTAACCTTGCAGGTACTCCAAAACATGAGAGGATGACTCACAAAGACTTACTATCAACAACCCTGTCATTCATATTTCAAAAATGAGCATTATCAGTAACAAAACTATGAAGCTGTAAATCAATGTAGATAGCATGCTAGAAATTACAATTGGATGGACTTACAACTATTTATAATCTGTCACTGTTGAGACGGAAGATTTAAGAGACAAGCTTGCTTATTAAAACGGTCTGCATATTGGGATTAAAATGGAAGGGCATAACCACGGAGATGCTTGGAATTAACACCAGATTCACGGACCAAAGCAACTCGACCAGTTCTTGCCACCTGCACGACATATGAAACTAGTTGAGCACATTACACCGATATCTATGAAGGGATTGGAAGATGATTCAGATGGTCTAGAGAGGAAATTTAAAGCAAAACAGTGCAGTTGAATGTGAGCTGCTTATGTGCGCTGAACACTAAGACCTAAACCTACCTGCAATAAGGGTTTGATGGATAAAGAGGCATAGCTTTTGTGGATGCAAAAGGCACAATTTGACAAATTACACATTTATACCTTCCTGTTATTATACATCAGCTAACTCTATCATGGAGATTGAAGTATAGCTCTTATGGATGCAAAAGGCAAATTTTGACAAATTATACATTTATACCTTCCTAGGTTTAAATAATGAAAGATTTCCAGGAGACCAATGGAGATCAAGATTACAAGACAGAATCATTTGGTACTGGGTGGACTACTGTACCTAGCAAAATCTGACTGTTGCTGCATGAATTTCAAGGTTGGACTACTCAAACAACCTCAAATTTGATCAAAACAAAGCAGCACATGGAATGTTAAAAGAAACAACACAAGTGTGAAGGTTTAACTGTACTACTGACAATAACAAGAAAAACGCATAAATTGGAAAAATAGATATTATTTTGTTCTGCCTTGAGAATCCTCTAATAGGTTTTTTACTCCCTGACACATATTTAAGGGGCTACACAAAACACGAGGCATTGAAGAGGAGAAAAGCATCCTCAAGGCATTTTGATTTTACGCTTACTAATTATCTTAATAAGAAAGAATTGACCACATACGCCCTCAAAGTTCAGCAGCAGGAAATCCTCATAAGCATTAACACTCATCAGATCAGAACCATAAAATACTTATTGCGGTTGATAAGCGAAAAACAAACCTCACAGATGCCATAGGGCTCCAACAACCTCTGCAATGCAATCATCTTGTCCAAGTCTCCAGTAAGCTGGCAAAATTTGTAAATGCTTCTATTTCAGTAATATCAAGAATACTGACAGCGCATAACAGAATAACTTAATATATATATGCATGATAAACAGTCAGAACTTCAACAACCAGCTTAGACTGGGAATCCAACTTTAAATTCATGTGCAAAATGCCTGTCAAGTAAATTAGTTTCGCAAGGCAAGAAGACATTTTATTTTATCTATTGAAGAAAAAATGCTTTAGTCAATTACTTATTAATTTTCAGATGGCAACTACTCATGAACTAGATGCTATGGGATAACATAAGAGAATATTTAATTCACGGGTAATAAAATAGTAGAAACAAAACCATAATCCCAAATAAAATAAATTCCAAACCCAAAACATCACCTCAAGTGTGATTGTATGATCAGATACATCTACGGCTTTAGCTCGGAAGACATCAGCAATATCCAGGACATCTCTTCGAGCAGTGGTATTTACGGCAATCTTAATCAACATAAGTTCTCTTTCAGCAAAGGGCATGTGAGTGATGTCCTGCACCTGAAAGGATCATTGAAACCTTTCAAGTTTAATCATTAGGTTCTATATGAATACAGAATGCTTGAGAAGAACACTCAGTGACACACCTCATGAACATCGATAATTTTGTAAAGCTGCTGGATCAATCTACTGATTGACTCATCAGTTCCAGGCACAACAGTGGTAATACGAGAGATGCCTTCCTTCTCGGCATGTCCGACAGCAAGACTCTTTTGAAAAATGAAGAAATATGATTAGGTAAATTTAAGTTCTTTTCAAAGGAGAAAATAAGTCACAACAACAGAAGCTGCATATAAAATAAACCTGAATGTTGTAGCCCCTGCGTGCGAAAACTCCTGTTACAATGTTGAGCACTCCAGGAGAATCATTAACCAGAATTGAAAGTGTATGAGAACAGAGACCACTTGACTAAACCAAAAGAATTAAATATCAGAATCAAACCATAAACTGCAATGCAAGAAACATCTCAGTACTACTACTACTACTACAGTACCGCACACAACATGGTGGCTTCTGAAGTTATTTTATCATATTGATTTGGATCTCAACAAATTAGTAAGAGAATTTGTTGCTCAAAACAACTTGGCCATGATAGTGTTGGGAAAAAAAAATGTCCATAGTTGAATAGGAACTCATTTTGCCCTCAAATCTCTAATTGAAAGATCACCCGATATATATTTTGAGGGAGCAGCAAATGCGAAGTGCTATTGTGAATTTCTATCTAAAGAAGCACTGAGAATTTTCCTACAGTTTCACTCCAAAATGTAGTTTAGGAAAGTTAATAGATCTGAGGTGAGGTCAGCCATTTAAATGTGAAAGATGAGCAGAGACTGAATCTCTTGACAAAACATTAAAGGTTCAGAGATGAGAGTTTCTTTCTTCCTTTTAATAGCATCAGAATCATAATCAGTGTGGCAAAACTATTCCTCTATATAAACTAGTCCAGGAAAACTGCAATGCAATTGTCCTATGACTAATATGATAAATACAAGCAACATAAAGTTGAAATTAAATCTTCTTTATTACAGTTTGCTCAACATACTCAAACTAAAAAGATTAAGCACTTACATCCTCATCCTCAAGAACACCCCAATGTGCATCAAGAACTTGATTCATACTGAAGCCATCATAAGGTTCCACAGGATAAACATCTCCCTTCATGAAGTAGGAACAAATCAAAAGCCATCTCATAGAGAAGTGAAACTAGGATATTTACAATATAGATAGGAAAAAGACAGATATAAAAATTGCCTAAGATATATATATATATATAGCTCAAGAATAGATTGATAGGATAATTGTAAGTCTTATTGGCTATCACCTTAACTAAAACAAGTAAAAGTGAAACCTACTATGGAAATAGGCCACTATGATAACACATTAGTATTTTTCATCAAAGATGTAATTACATTGATCTGCATTAACTTCTAGAACAACATTTTCATCTTCGAGAAAAAAGAAGGATCAGTTCAAACTCATGCTCAGTTGACCTATCATAACTAAATATTCAGATGACGCTAGTGAAGGTTGAGATCTGTGATATGACCATCATGGTCACATTTATATGAATTGATTCTACATCTCAATTCTACATCTCAAAGGAAGCTCTTCACAGCCTTACATATTAACATCTCACTAGAGCACATATATCATAATTCATGAACTACCACAGCATTCACTATGACAACAACGCCTTCCAATAACCTCTTCAGAGATTTCAAACTCAAACATGATTTTGAGGAAGATACACAGGTGATATGCTAAGAAAGCTAATCAAATTTCTTAAGCATAATTAATGCCACACATGTTGAAAAAGAAGGGAAAAAATCAACTTTTTAGCATTGAAAACCCATACATGCCTTCTTTGCTTAAAAATGGATAGATAAAGATGTCATACTCTTGATGATAATTCAGACTCAGTAATGAATGATCTATTCATTTGGCTAGGTAGAGCATCCAAAGGCATTGAACCCTCCAGGTCCGGATAAGAAGCTGCAGAAAACCTCCAAAATGGAGCAGACTCTCCCATCTTCTCACGCCTCAAGGCAATCTGTATAAAAAAAAGATTCAGAGTTCCTAAGAGATAAAATATTTATCTGACCTAAAAAGAGTACTACCTTTCCAGTTCGGGCTATTTCTCTGATTCCAAACTTGCTCAGGTTCCTCTGGACCGCAACCATTTTCCCAGGATCACCAGTCACCTACATAGATGTCATAATAGCATAAAGAAAATGTCAGGTTAAAGGTTGGAAAAAATGATGCATAGTAAAAAAGGTCAACTGGAAAAAAGACTTGATAAAAACAGAAACTACCTCAATGGTCAATGAATGCTCTGAAATGTCAACTGTTTTAGCTCTGAAAACATCAACCAAACCCATAACCTGAGGATCGAAAATAAGTACTGTTAGCAATGTCAGCTCTTACCAAAAGGATTCTGCTTTGAAGACTTATGAAGAAAAATAATGGCACAAGATCCACGGGTTATTGAAACCACAAATGCAGCATGGCAAGACAATCATCATACTGATGCTGGCTCTCTAGCATAACAAAAATCAATTTGTTGTTTGATAAAGTAAACTTTAAACCAAAGTGCATTTTCATTTTCATGTGGTATTTTCTTTAGCCCTCTCACATCGAATGTACTTGTTTCTTTGGACAACATCTAACAGGGATACAATTGTTTTGATGGTGTTACAATATACAGGAACGTGTGTCCCTTCCACACACACACACACACACACACACACACCCCTCTTTTTTTCTTTTTGCATAAGCAACACCTCAAGGTACTAGACCAATCATCACCAGTTATGAAGGAGTAGCTGTAAAAAGTCTATAATACTGAATAATTCCACGAGCCTCACATATATGGCAGGAAGCCAATACAAGATTAAGCAGATGTTTGATGTAAATCGAAAGGTTGACCTTGAACCAAATGAAAGACTAGACCGATAGGGAAAAAAAATTGGTCAAGAAGAGCTACTCAGGCTGAATTTCAGTGGCCCATAACTCAAAATAAAGATTCATTCAAAGTCAATCAAAATCTTTCTACTTAACATTTCAAGGTGAAGTCTTGCATGTTTATGATTTCAGGCACACAAATAGGAAAGAATCATACATGTAAGTGATGCAGCTGATGCTAGACAACCTATGAGACAAAGAGCATATACAAATATTTCAAATAAAAAAGGCAGACACTCATGATCCCGGAACTACAGTAGACTTTTAGCAAGTGCACCCTTCAGCAGAATATAAAAAATATCAAAGAAGGATCACACAATTAGGAAATGCAAAACATTGCCTAAGACCCATGCTCAGATATATATTATTTCTCCGAACTCCAAATCAATTGAAGCCTTGAAGGTTATTATGTCTAAAATGTCATGAAATGCTGTTTAAATTAATGACACCAGAAACCATAAGATAAAATCATTTTATAATGTCACTTAGGTTGCACATGACCTAAATTTAACTGCATTGGCAAAACATTTTATGGTTCCTCAAGTTGGCAAGCCAGAATTTTTAATGTCCTGAACAAGTGAATATGAAACCAGCAAAGTATGGTTTCACCTCTTGGCGCTGATCAGGGTCCACACTGAGTTTTATGAGCATCAACTCCCGTTCTACTTGTGGCTCCTTAGATAAATCTTCAACCTGACAGGCATACATAGATTGTCTGAATCAAACAAGAATAAATGACTAACAGGTGGCTTCAAAGCTATGATTTTAATCATATGCAATCAAGTATTGAAATCCAACGGACATAGATAAGAGCATAACTCCAACAATAACAGTTATTAATCTAAGCTGCAAACAATGGCCTAAAAATACCATATGAAAAAAAGCTAAAATCAAGCTGTAGATCTTATAAAAACAGATAATGAAAGTATTCAAGGTACTTCAGAAAGGAAATGCTTGCCTTTAAGACATTTACAAGCTTGTGAAGCTGCTCCACTACTTGTTGCAGCACCCTATCTGTCCCCAAGACGACAATTGTAAACAACGCTTTGTCCTTATTCAAACCAACCGCAAGTGACTCAATGTTGTATCCCCTTCTAGCAAAGACTCCCGCAATCCGGTTTATCATACCACTTTCATCCCCAACAAATACTGAAATTGTATGGCGCTTCACCCTAAATATGTGAAAATCCTCTCATTTTGGGAAACATTGAACTTCATGATGATAATATTCAAGAAAAGAATACCATGTAATGCCATGTTCATCAAGTAAAATAAATCAATCCAAGTGGTCCTAACAAATAATAGCTAAAGAATAGGCAATAGTGACATAATCACAGATTCATTGCAACTGAAAATCTCCAAGAAAGGAGATGATTTAGTACATCCAAATGGGAATTTTGTGGAGTGATTTCTGGCAAAGGCTCACTGGAATCAACAACCTTTCATGGTTCCCTGACATTGTAGCAAGAAGATATATGAACCTTATGTCCAAGCCAAAAACCACTCACACCATTTGAAAAGGCTCCTAGTCCCACACCTAATAGATTATACTCTTAATTTTCTACCTATACTAACATTTAATAGCATGAACATAGCATACGCAACTTGTCCGTTATGAGGACCACAATATTTTTGCTGCCTCAAAACTTTCACAATGTCAAAAAAGTTCTCTTTTAAGTTTTGAAGATATCAATACTTTCTCTTGTTATCTTTATTGCTCCAGATGGATTCACTTTGACTCAACGAATTACAATGTCCGCAACTAAATAAGAAGAATCCCTGCCTGTCAATGTCATATGGGACATACATCCAGCTGACCACAAACTTCAAACTTGCATTAAAAATTTTCTTTTGCTTTCTCCGGATAGGACTTTGAAAGTGGAAAACTTGAGATCAGTTATGATGGAGGGCTCCATGGATTCTGCCAACTTGAAACCTAAGCAATCCAACTCATAGTATTTAAGTTCGGTATCCAATTCTCTCAGCAAAAACCAAAGCAATAGCAAGGGGAAATTTTGCTTAGAATTGAGGGAAAACTTATATCTAATTCAATCAAAATTAAATCTTTTCAAATGAAACAACTATTTTTTAAATTAATGATAGATGTGTATTAATATCAATAATTATGTGATTATCAATACATTTACTGAAAAAAAAAATTGAATCTTGCAATAAGAGTTCCATGGTATAACCCATGTCTCAACCAAACACTAGAGAACAAACAGTGCTCAAGTTTATCCAAATCCCACATCGATCTTCTCGTGACCTATTCCTATAAATTCCCACATCTCAAACAGGAAATAAAAATGAGCGAAAAACAATTGAATTTCCAAAATAGTAAACCTAACATAAATCAATATTAGAAAAACAGATACAAGATGATGAGTGTACCACAAAAACCAAAAAGAATTCACGAAATTCTTACGTATCGCGTGCCCTGGAAGGAGAGTCACTCAGCGGAACTGAAGGTGTGCTGTTCTCGTTTCCCAAGCCGCTGGCGCGGATCTCCATAGCTATAGACCTCGATCTCAATCGGGATCCTGAGAAGGGTACAGCCACAAATCGCGGGAGCTCAGGATTGGACAGGATGCAGAGGTGCGCTTTGGATAAGATTGTATCTGGCTTGCAAAGCAGGGAATGAGCGGGGGCTGAAGCTGCCACCATGGCTGGAGCTTCGAGACGTGAGGAAACCGAAGACCAGTGAAGAGACGACGTCAAAGAACTCGAGAAAGGGTTTTCTCGAGGCTTTTAGATTTTGGACAGGCGAGCAGGAACCGGTTCGGTTCGGTTCAGTTCGGTTCTCAAATTGGTTCGGTTTAGGTTCAAGGAGATAATTTATTAATATTAATTGTAAAAATTTAAATATCATTTAACATCTTATAAGGAAAAAAACTTTTTTTACTCCAACTTAATAAATTATAAAAGTTTTGCTCTCAAATATTTGTGTTAGGGTTACACGTACAATTAGGAGTGAGCAAACAAATACGGATTTAATGACCTATTCTGTGTCTGATATTTTGACCCAAATTTTGTGGGTATTCGATTTGAAAAATGAATCGGCTGCCATATTTGAATGTTTAAGATGCAAACCGATTAAATTTGGATCGAGAAATAATATGGATACTTGAATCCAATCTTTTTTCAGTGTATATTAATAAATTTAAATTTTAAAGTTAAAATCCATAATCTAATCATCATTTTCTCACGTCTTCTCTCTAGCATTCATTATTAATGAGACCATTGATGCTTGAGTAGATGTTTGATTTATTTTTGTACCGCTTAGGATCGATAAAACTTTTTTATTTTTTTATAATTTTTTTATACAGAGAATAATACAAGATTTTAACCTTCTAATATATAATGTTATTATTTATAAAAATTAAAAAACAAATAAAGCTTGAATTTGGATCAGATATCCAATTAAAACTAGGTGCTCGGTTTTTAGTATCCAATTTAAATTAGATTAGATATGGATCTAGTTTTTGTCTATCTGAAAAAACTGGATACTCGATCCAGTTTTGAATGGATACCTGATTTTGTTTACCCAGCATGCAATAGTCATATAGAGAAATATATTTTTTCTAAAAATACATATTATTTATAAATTGTTATAATTTTTAACACCAAAAAAATAGGTAAACAACTAAATAGATAACTTTTATTTAAATAAACAAAAGAAAATTTTCTCCATTGCTTACTTTATTTTTAACTTTTATTAAATTGAGGGAAAAATAGAAAGAGGAAGAAAGTAAATAATGGAAAATGATCAAATAAAAGAAAGAAGATGCATAATTTAGAGGTTCAGCAATCATGAGCCGTTGGATTTCCATCAAACACATGGAAATACCGCTGGTACAGGATAATAATTCTACACGCCGGTACATCATACCGCACCCAAAACCCGCGCGAGTCTTTTGCTGGCAGTTGGTCGTTACCTGAAAGAATGATAAAAATAAGGTAATGCCCAAACCCCAATTGATTTCTAGGTATTCTCTTGATTTCTAATTTCAATTCATTTTTTTGTTTTGATTTTGGGTTTATTCTTGGTTTTCTCCATCAATTGATCATCATATCAACAGTTTTCTTTCATTAATTTGATCATTTTCGCAGGAAATCAAATCCCTTTGTCCGGTTTCCATCCAAAACCTAATTATCATCTAACAATGGAGGTATGGAAAATGTATATGATTTTTTTATTTTAATCTGCTGAAATTCGAGTTAATGTGGCTATTTGATTTAGTTTTTATGTTTGTTTGCCAATTATTTTCATGTTTTTCGATTTTGTTGGATTCATTTCATTTGCATTGGCATGAAAGTTAGGGTTTCGATTTGAATCTTGCTAGAATGGTCGCCGTGTGACTTTTGATTCCACAAAGGATATTCAATCCCCACGTTTCCGGGCGATTATACGTGCGACGAGTGGTCGCCGGAGGAGAGCTACTGACATTAAGAGCTTCTCCCATGAGTTGAACGGAAATGGCCCCCGGCACCGTCCTATCTCAAAGCTCAGTGGTCTGGGTAGCACTGAAGTAGTCACTCTTAAATCTTTTTTTTCTTTTAGTCTTTATTTCAGTTGATTGATATCAGAACTTAATTAGTCATTGGATTGAGTAATTATGGTTCTTATAGGAATTTTTGAAAGCTATTCGAATGAAGTTTAATCGCTTAAAGAAAGATGTGGATTCAGAACTAGCTATATATGCCGGTGATCTTGTAGGCTTTCTTGAAAAATCAATGAAAGAACACCCAGAGTGGAGAGTCCCGATAGAGGATCTCTTAGTCACATCCCAACAATGTGCAGAGATGTCCCCGGATGATTTCTGGGAGAAGTGTGAGGATATCGTTCAGAATTTGGATGATCGTCGCCAAGAATTGCCGACAGGGCCATTGAAGCAAGTTCATACTCGCATTCTTTTCATCCTCACTCGATGCACTCGTTTGTTGAATTTTCAAAAGGAAGGGGTCTATGATGGAGATCATTTTCTTGGTTTTCATCAATTCAGTGACTTGGGGGTTTATCCAACAAATTCTGGCAGAATGCTGAAGAGCTTGTTGAGTTCTGGTGATTTCAAAGAGAGGCTTATGAGGCGAAGGATTCATGAGCATGAAATTAGTGCCTCTGGTTCACCTTCAAGGAGATCTAGAATATCTTCCTGGAAGAAACTCCCATCTGCTGCTGAGAAGAATCAGAAGAAAGAGAATAAATATGATGGTGCTCCGTCAAGAGAGGTTCTAGAGTCATTTCTTCGTGCAGATCAAGTTATAGTGGGTTTGAATGATAATACTGGCATCCTTGATGTCTCTTCTAAAATTCTAGACAAGCCGATAGATCCATCTTTAGAAGGCCAAGAAGCTCCTGGTGCTGAACATGAAACAAGTGATGGGAAAATGAAGATGATTTGCAGAATTTGTGATTTTGAGATACCAACTGTAAATGCAGAAAGTCACTTTGGAGTTTGCACCTTCGCAGATAGGTGTGACATGAAAGGGTTGAGTGTAGATCAGCGTCTGGAGAGAGTTGCAGATATTCTTGAAAAAATCTTGGAATGTTGGCTTTCCAAATGTTCAGATAATGCAGCAACCTGCCTCGAAGATGGGCGAGCCAGTACCTCTACTACTACCGAAGAGTCTGATTTAACAGCAGATCAAAATATTCTATCTTGCCCACCTTCCACCAATGCAGTGGAATACATTGCAGAAGCTATTGGGTCTGCTACTACAAGGGATATCAATGATATTCCTTCGATGTGGCTGAATACAAATTCAACAACTCTAGATCAAGGACTGATGGTTCTATCATCTGGAAGTGCCACGCCTAATTCTCCATTGCCAACACCAGACAGCAGCCAGATTAACTTTCTACTCAGTGGAGCGTGTGCATTGTCTGAGCATGAAAATGCTCAACAGGTTTTCTCTTCACCAAGTAGTATCAATAATTTTATTTTCATGTTGTTCTTCAACTTATGCATAGCAGAAGTTGTCAGTGAATACAACTATTACCTTTTCCAGCATATTCCATGACTGCGACAGGTATTTGTATATTCAGGGCATATTGAACCAACTGTTTATTCTTAAAATGAAATAATGGGAAGAAATTTATTATATTCAAATACTCTTGGCTTAATATTTAATACAAAACGGCTGTAATGTTTTGTTCACAGACATATATTTAATAATTTAGTTGGTTTCTTTGTTCTTCTTATGCCATCGAATATGCATGTTTCATTCAATTAATTTCCTCTTTCTGGTCTTGGTTTCTATCATCGTCTTTGGGTTTTGGAATCTTGAATTAGCAAAAGTTTTGTAATACTGGAAAAAAATTCACTTTGTTATAACTTTTAGGTTTCAGTTGTATGTTGCCATGGCTGAAGAATTCACCATTATAACATATTTCTGCTACTCAACATTTCAACTACTAATTCAGCATCATTTTTCATTCTAAATCATTTTGCTTCCTGTAACCATCCTCTAATTTGATTGCAGATTCAGAGTTTACTGAATATTGTGCGTAACATCATTAGTGTGACTTCCATAGACTACAGCTCATTAGAGTACTTGAGTTCCTACCTTGAAGACCTAAATAATGTTATCGATAATAGGAAGGTCGATGCCCTTGTTGTTGAAACATTTGGAAGACGGATCGAAGTGCTACTGCAGTAAGTTCAGTTCTCTTATTGCTTTGAATTCTATGTTTGCATCTCCTTTTCATTCTTTTGATCTCTAATGTTTCTGATACTTATTAAAAAATAATTTGGCCTGTCATCTTTGCAAGTGAAGTTCTACTGCAACTTCTTTAACATCTAGTCTAAGTTTCACCTTTTTTAACTTGGCAGGGAAAAATTTGTTCATCTGTGTGGGCAAATAGACGATGGATATAATGATTCACCTTATTTAATGCATGATGATGATGGTTCTTTGGAAACTGATTCATCTTGTAGTTCAAAAACTAGTGGTAGAAAACTTAAAGACCGAACTTCTATCGAAGATTTTGAAATAATTAAGCCAATCAGTCGAGGAGCTTTTGGACGAGTTTTTCTTGCAAAGAAAAGAATAACAGGTGACTTTTTTGCCATAAAGGTAATTACATGTTTTTTGTGGTTTTACTAAAATAAATAGCAAAGAATTTTCATATTTTTAAATTTTCTTAAGCATTCACAGTTGTTCCTTATATAGATATTACTCCCTCCGGTCTTTTTTACTTGTCCATTTTAACCTATCACACCCATTAAGAAAATTGGTTAAAATTAGTTAATGTTCTAAATTTATAAAAAATTGTATCAACTTTTCAAAATTTCCCCCATTTAAAACCCAGCAAGATTAATTTCTCATTATAATTTAATTGTATCTTTTATTCTCTCTCAACGTAGTGTTTTAGTTTTCCAAAATAGTATTGAAAAATATAGTAGTATATTAAAAATAAAAGGTAAGGTTGGGGAAACTATTTAATTCTTCATAGATTTTCTAATTGTTCATGTAAAAAGGACAAAAATAGGACCGGAGGGAGTATGTTATTTTCTCATGCCCATTATGCATTTATTTTCCTCTGTGTATATGATGTAAACAATTAAGCTTGTGAATGCATGGTTCTCGGAATTATTTTCTATATATTGTCTCTTGGGTTTGAACATCTTACATGAGGTTGGTATTTTCTTGATCAATGGTGCCCCTTCATGAGTTGTGATTAATATCCTCTAAAGGCATTCAATCTAAGAGTTTGACATTACTTCTTGTGTTCGCAATATCCATATAAGATTATTCAAACTTTATCAATAACTATCAAATTCTTGAAAGATTGAATTATTTGCTATATAATTCTGTTATTATGAATTTATTCCTGGTAATTTGAAAACTCAACTCATTATTTTGTTTTTGAGTTATTCATGGAATTTTCCATCTTGATTGATGTCTAACAACTCAAAAATCATGAAATTTGTATCAATTATTGTAAGTCATCAATTGTGCATATGTTCTGTCATATTTCATTTTCCGAAGGTACTCATAGTCTATGAAAAATGATTTAGGTGCTTAAAAAAGCTGATATGATCCGAAAGAATGCAGTGGAAAGTACACTGGCTGAACGGAACATTCTAATATCAGTTCGCAATCCTTTTGTGGTGAGAATCATCTTAAAGCTTTGTTAAGGGACTGTTTCTAACTATATATAACTTAAAGTTTTGCATTACAGGTTCGGTTTTTTTATTCATTTACATGCAAAGAGAACCTTTATCTGGTTATGGAGTACCTGAATGGAGGAGACCTCTATTCTTTGTTGAGAAATTTAGGTTGTCTGGATGAAGAAATGGCAAGGACTTATATAGCTGAACTAGTAAGCCCATGTTCTTAGTAAATGATATTCAAGATCCTTATTTGTTTCTTATATTTTTAAGAGATTGGCCTATTTCTTTTTCAGGATTGATCGCTGTATAAATGGTTAAAGTATACTATTTTTATGTTTTTGTGTTTTTGCACATCCAACTTCCATGCTTAAGCAGGTGCAGTTTTCTCTTTTCGCTAGGTACTTGCTTTGGAGTATTTGCATTCAGTGAATGTGATTCATCGAGATCTGAAGCCAGATAATTTGTTGATTTCTTGTGACGGTCATATCAAGGTTTCTCCTGGTTATTTTTCCGTACTATTGAATTATCATTTTTACAAGCCACAATATTTTGCAACTCTACCTTTGTATTTTCCTGTGTGTGTGGTTACCTCTAAAACACCAGGAAGTTAGTACCAAAAGTAGGCATTGCCAGAAGTTGGATCAGCTGTCAAAATTGAGGTTTCTTAACACCTTTGAAAGAGCATCAGGACTTTTAAGGGAAATTTGTGACATGCCCAAGATTCTTTTCAATTTTAACCAGGATGCTTCCCTTCTTTGGCGGTTTGCTAAAGAATGTTGATCTTGAAGAAAGAAAAATAAATAAATAATTACAGTTTTAATAATAATGCACTCAAAACATCAGGATTAGACATTTTTGTAACAGGTATATACTTAATGGGTCATAAATTCCATTGGAATCAATTTGAATAACTGAAAAACTATACTTGTGATTCCTCTGTCTTCTTCTCTTGATGTCATCTGATAACTTGGAATCTTAGTATTTACATTTGTCTCTGATATAATATTAGATCGGCATAAATTTTCCTGATGCACACCGTAAGATGCAGAAAAATTCTAGAATTTTGCATTTTGTAAATCATTTTTTCTGGCTAATTTTTAATTTTGTCATTATAATCTGTGCTCACAGATCTCTTGTATTCTTTTGGCACAGTTGACAGATTTTGGCCTATCTAAAGTTGGGCTTATCAATAGCACAGATGATTTATCTGGTCCAGATGTTAGCAGTTCAATTCTTGCAGGTGATCATGAACCAATGCCAGCTAGTATACGAGCAGAAAAACGAGACCAAAGGCAAAAACAATCAGCTATTGGCACTCCTGATTATTTGGCACCAGAGATTCTATTAGGAATGCAGCATGGTATATCTTACTTCAATTCTTGTTACCTTGTGTGTATCACTACTTTTTCTCATATTATAATTTAAAATAACTTATTAATCATCCCCAATTTTCAGGTCCAACTGCAGATTGGTGGTCTGTAGGTATCATTCTTTATGAGCTGCTTGTGGGTATCCCACCATTCAATGCAGAACATCCACAGGTATGCCAATAAATGCAAGTTATTCATGCCTGATGTATCATTTTGTTTAAAACTGTTGTTTAGTCTTGAAAAAGTCTCTCACTTTGTACATGTGAGACACCTTGATTTTATTTCAAAACTGATAATGGGATCCAGCTATACAAGACTTGTTTGATATGGGATCCAGCTGTACAACACTTGTTTTAACACTCCCCCTCAAGATGGGCGAAAAATATCGATCATGCCCATCTTGTTACAATGATTTGTAAGAACTATAGAACTAAGACCTTTGGTAAGACAATCAGCTAATTGTTCCGTCGTTTTCACATGATCAATCTTTAATATTCGACTATCTAGTTTTTCTTTGATGAAAAACCTATCAATCTCCACATGCTTCGTTCGGTCATGTTGCACTGGATTATTAGCAATATTTAATGCCGATTGGTTATCACAAAAAAGCTTAAGAGGAGTATGTCGATACACCTGAAGTTCCACAAGAAGAGCACGTAACCAGATCATCTCACATAGCGCAAGTGCCATTGCTCGATATTCTGCCTCTGCTGTCGAGCGTGCCACCACTGATTGTTTCTTGCTTCGCCAAGACACCAAGTTTCCTCCTACAAACACACAATATCCCGAGGTGGACCGTCTATCATCTGCACAGCTAGCCCAATCTGCATCGCAGTAGGCCTCAATATTTAGGTGCCCATTACTCCTAAACCACAAGCCTTTCCCTGGGTTGCCTTTTAGGTATCTCAATATCCGATAAACTGCTTCCATATGCCCTATCCGTGGATCATGCATATAACGGCTTACTACACTCACAGCATAAGTGATGTCTGGGCGAGTATGGCATAAGTAGATTAGTCGGCCAACTAATCTTTGATATCTTTCTCTATCAACTGGCTCTCCAGCATCTCCACAGATTTTGTGATTCTGCTCCATAGGAGTAGCTGCTGGGCGACATCCTAACATGTTTGTCTCAGTGAGCAGATCTAAAACATACTTCCTTTGAGAGAGGACAATACCTTTTTGTAATCGGGCAATCAATTCCTAAGAAATACCTCAAGAGCCCAAGATCTTTCACTTCGAATTCTCTTGCAAGTTTTCCTTTTAAGTGGGCAATCTCTCTTTCATCGTCACATGTAATCACAATATCATCAACATATACTGCTAATAGAGTAATGCGGCCTTCAAAATGCCTATAAAATACTGTACGGTCTGCATTGCTTTGTTGGTATCCCAAACCACTAACAGCTTTCCTGAATCTATCGAACCAGGCTCGAGGAGATTGCTTAAGTCCATAAAGGGACTTCTTTAGCCGACACAACTTGCCTACTGTTCGCTTCGTGCAAAAACCAGGAGGTATCTCCATATAAACTTCCTCTTGCAAATCTCCATGAAGAAATGCATTTTTCACATCTAACTGATGCAACGACCACCCAAAATTAGCTGCAAGTGACACTAAGGTTCTCACTGTACTCATCTTAGCTACCGGTGCAAAAGTCTCATCATAATCGATGCCATATGTCTGGTTGTATCCCTTGGCCACCAAGCGCGCCTTGTAACGTTCAATTTTTCCTTCAGGCGTTTGCTTCACAGTAAAAACCCATTTACAGCCAACTACCCGTTTGCCTACAGGAAAAGGTACGAGCTCCCAAGTCTTGTTCTTTTCAAGTGCATTAAGTTCCTCAAGCATCGCTGCTTTCCACTTGGGATTCTACTGAGCTACTTTCCAATCTTTCGGTATGGGCATTATGTCTAAAGATGTAACAAATGCTTTATATGCAGGTGGAATGTTGGAATATGAAAGAAAGTTAGCTATGTCATGATTATTTTCATATCCATATCTAATTGGTGGCTTCCCTGCATTATTGAGGGGTTGCCTCCATTGTGCAATAGGCAAAGAAAGATCATTAGATGAAGGAATAGGAGTAGAAGAAAGATAGTCCATACCATATGTGTTAGGAGAAGACCCTTCAGGAGTAGAGATAGGTTGAGGATTTGGAGTTAGACATGGCATGATGGATTGTTCAGTTGTTTTTACCAGTTGTATCTGTTGTTGCTGCTGATGAGATTAACAGTTCTGCTCGGCTTGCATACATGTTGTCCTTCTTTTGTAGACCTTCAATTCTCCTTGACCTTGTTCTTTTGTTTGTACTGGAGTTAAATCACCTTTCTCCCCCTGAACAGGAGCTTTCTTAGCATTCTCCGTAATCTCCGTGATGATAGGAATTGATCCAACAATTACTTGAGGTATCCCCGATTGTAGGTGTGGTACCGATTGTGGTGCCACACCCGACTCCATTTGCACTATCTCCATCTCTTGATCAACTCTACTTATGCTGGGAGAGGATGTTTCATCAAACAAAGAAACAACATCCGATCTTTCTCCATAGTATGGCTCCGACTCTCGAAAAGTAACATCCATACTAACAAACATTCTACGTTCAACTGGACTCCAACACATGTAGCCTTTTTGTGTTGATGAATACCCCACAAACACACATTTAACAGCTCGTGGATCAAGTTTTCCAACTGTCAGTCTATGATCCCTTACGAAGCAAACACAACCGAACACCTTTGGGGGAACAATATACTTATTCTCACCATTCAGTATTTCATAAGGGCTTTTCCAATCTAACACTTGAGATGGCATTCGATTTATCAAATATGTTGCTGTGAGGACAGCTTCACTCCAAAGATACTTTGGAACATTCATGGAGAACATCAACGATCTTACCACCTCTAGCAAATGCCGGTTATTCCTTTCTGCAACTCCGTTTTGACATGCACTATCAAGGCATGTAGTTTGATGAAGTATTCCATGATTTGACAAATACACACCAAATTCTGTGTTTATATACTCTTTCCCATTATCAGTACGAAGTATCTTCACTTGTGCACCATATTGAGTCATAACAGATTTATGGAAATCTTTGAAGCAAGCAAGAGCATCACTCTTGTTCTTCATCAAATATAACCATGTCATACGGGAGTAACAATCAATAAAGGTAATAAAACCATTTATAACCACTTATTGAAGTCATAGGACAAGGTCCCACACATCTGAGTGAATAACATCAAAAGGTTTTGAACTTCTATTACTAGAACTGACATAAGTACTTCTTGTGTGCTTGCCAAACTCACAAGCATCACACACAAGCATTTTTTTTGTTTGCTTTCATGTAAAGCACTGGAAAAACATGACTCAATTTGCCAAAAGAAGGATGACCAAGACGACAGTGATGTAACAACAACTCAAACTCCACATTGCCTCCAGCAACAGTAGTAAGAGCAGACACTAAAGCAGTATCAACATTTTCTCTGTCCAGATACCACAACCCATCATGCCAAGTGCCAGTTCCAAGTTTCCTCCCCGTCCCTTTCTCCTGAAACCAAACCTTAAACTCATCTAATGAAACAATGCATTTAAGTTGGTGGACAATAGCACTAACTGAAAGTAAATTAATAGGAAAAGAAGGAACATGTAGAACATCAGATAAAATGATGGATGACGTGCATTTCACAGATCCATTTCCTATGATGGGTTGTGATGTGCCATCAGCAGTCTTGATGGTTTCATGGTATGCAAATGGACTATATGCAGAGAACTCACTATATGAGCCTGCTACATGCCTAGATGCACCTGAATCTACAATCCATTTCGAAGATGTACTTTTACATGGAGATGCAAGTGATGCAAGTGATGCAAGTGCTTGCGCCTGAGTACCTGTGCCCGAGTGGGCATAGTTGGCAAAGTTACCGAAAGATGTGGATGTAGCTCCGTCAGTGGTGGCAATTTTGTTTTCAATGCCATCAGTATTTGTCTTGAATGCTTTCCATTGTTCCATTTCTTTGGTAGTCATCTCAACAGACTGGATCACCTCACCACCTCCAAGAACAGAAAGATGTGCCTTGTGCCCACCAGTATCCCTACCACGTCCACCAATATTCCATCCACGACCTCCTCTACCACCACCTCTACCTCTTCCTCTAGTTCTCGGTTGTGTACAAAATCTGCTGATATGTCCATAATCTCCGCAATTATAGCATTCTTCAAATCGAGTTTCACTACTTGCAGGTCTCACATTAGAGACAACTAAGGCTGATCGGGTATTTGAAACATAACTATCACCCATCAATTGCAATCTTGTCTCCTCTTGTGCCATAGCAGATATTGCCTCCTCCAAGGAAGGCAAGGTGGATTACGCAAATACAGCTGCTCTTCGATTCTCAAGGCTAGGATTCAAACCTTAAAGAAATTGGACTACTCTCTGACGATCAATCCACTTCCTGCTTATTGCTGCACTCGTTGCATCAGGCACTGTTAATGGATCATAATAGTCAAGATCGGACCATAACCGCTTGAGCTCAGCGGCATATTCTAGAACAGTGCGTTGTTCTTGCCTTGTCTTCATAAGTTCTTCTTCTATCTGTGTCATTAGCATGACATTTCCAACCCCAGAATACATGTTCTTCACTGCCTTCCACATCACTAGCATGTTCAATAGCCTCAATCATAGACACAATTGATGGTGACATTGAGTTCATTAGCCATGCAATCACTAATGAATTAGTAGAGCTCCACAACCTCCAATCGATTGTTGTCTTGTCAGTTGGCTCCTTGCGTTCCCCAGTAATATATCCCTCCAAGCCCTTCGTCTTTAGAATAAGGACAACCCGGTGTGACCAGCTCAAATAGTTTTTAGTGCCCTCAAGTTTGACTTCATTCGGCATCAACTCTAATTTGATGTGTTGCTCAATCTCCGGCTTCACTACAATCTTTGAGGTGGAAGCCCCACGTCCGCCTCGCTGAGCTTCAGACACATGGACTATCTCCCTAAAAAAGATCCTCAAATCCTCTGCGGTAAGATTGATCGTGGTTTGTCCACTAACAGATCTTGTTTGGTTCTCCATCACAACAAACAAGAACAAGCAAGAGAAGAAGATGAGAAGAACACTAGCATTCAACTCCTTGCTCTCTTACTGTGACAGTCCAAGAAGAGCACGAACTCTTTGCCAGTGAAGTAGACTAGGTGCTTGTTGACAGCAGCAGCAATGGCTGCGGAGGCCGATGACGGCAACGGCAAGCAGCGGCGATGGTTGTAGCAGGACAGCTAGGGCTATGGTGGGAGTGTCTCTGATACCATGTTATTTAGTCTTGAAAAAGTCTCTCACTTTGTACATGTGAGACACCTTGATTTTATTTCAAAACTGATAATGGGATCCAGCTATACAAGACTTGTTTGATATGGGATCCAGCTGTACAACACTTGCTTTAACAAAAACAAATTACATTTCATATGACAAGATATGTAGATAGTCAATTGGTAAACATCATAGGCTATGGAAGCGGAGGTGAAGGATGGAATTGTTGGGACGCAGTGGTTAATCTGGTCCATAGTCCCACATCGCTCGTGAGAGCCAATCTCCCTAGCCTTATATATCCTAAGCCAATCCTTCCCTCTAACTCGAGTTATGGAAAAGTTAAGGTGGTGGGTCCATGTACTAACATGGTATCAGAGTTACTGTTCTGATCGGCCGTGACTAGGATCTTGGGTCTCACATCTGCTGTGGGCCCAAGGGGGGTGTTGGGACGCAGTGGTTAACCTAGTTCATAGTCCCACATCGCCTGTGAGAGCCAATCTCCCTAGCTTTATATATCCTAAGTCAATCCTTCCCTCTAACTTGAGTTATGGAGAAGTTATAGTGGTGGATCCCTGTATTAACAAGAATATACCAGTAGATGATTATGGGCACAATGTTTTGGAACTTTGAGTTACCATAGTGCCATAGTATCAGTCAAATGTTCTTCAATCATGTCAATGTATAAAAGCAGTTCAGATTGGTTATATGATTTTGTTTTGGTCAGATAGATTTCTGATAGCTCTATTACACTATGAATGCTTTATCTAATTTACCGCCCCACTGAATTGTCTCATCATCCATCTTTAGATACCAAAACTATGAATAAAATGCATTTAGATTATGATAATAATAATAACAATTTATTTTTTCTGTGCAAAGTATACTATTATAATTAAACAGAAACGTTTTACTCCATGACAATGCGGAATTCTCTGTCACTAGTTGAGGATTTAATTATAATAATATTTGTAAAACCTGAAACTATAAGATTAATCTATCCTATTTTACTGCAGAAAATTTTTGACAACATAATGAACCGTGACATTCCATGGCCCAAAGTCCCTGAAGAGATGAGCTATGAAGCACACGACGTGATTGACAAGTAAGAATTGAAAAGGCCAGATCTCCATGTTAGTTTGTTCTAGTATTTTATTTTGTCTCCATTAATTTTACCTTCTATCGAAACAGATGACCCCATTATATCTTTTTGTATACAAATATATATTTTAAGGTATGCATGCATGTATCTGTGTGTAAGCACAGATGTGTCTGTGAGTTACTATTGTAATTAACTTTTAATCTTAGTTGGCATCAGAGATGATATCATCATTTTGGTACACTAGCAGTTTTTAGTTCTAGGACTAAAATTTCTTCTTATCCAATTTATCTGATATAGTAAGGAAGACACCCTCGGTAACATCCCACTCAAGCAAACAATTTCTAATGTCCACATACTTCAGAATTGCTTGGATGGTGGCATACTCTTTTGAACTTAAAGTTCGATATTATTCCACATTTTCCTGGTGGCTGATTAGTCAGTTCCTGGATTCAGATTACTGATGGAGAACCCTGTGCAAAGACTCGGTGCAACCGGTGCTGGAGAGGTAAATCTCGTTTGATAAGCAGAAGATTCAGGATTATAACATATGTAATCTGACAAAAATGTAACTATTAGGACAGGTGAAAAGACATCCTTTCTTTGCAAATGTAAACTGGGATATGCTTAGCAGGAAGAAGGTTGGTGTCTGCGCTTTTGTTCCAATTTTCGCTCAACCATGTTCCGATAACTCAATCATTCACAATCAAATGCTTCACATTTGTTTTTCACAGGCTACATTTATTCCCTCACCAGATGGCAATGATGACACAAGTTATTTTGCATGTCGCCATACGTGGAATGCAACGGATGATCTTATTCATGCTCCACCTAATGATGATGATTGTACAACTGATACAAGCTGTTGTAGTAGCCCTCCCAGTACTGATCAGGATGAGGATGTATGATTCTTTTCCAATCTCCATTTTCTTCATAAGAAATTCAGCTGTTTCTCAATATAATAATTTTTTTTTTCTTTCTAATTATTCAATCAGGGAGATGAATGCAGCCAATTGGCAGGCTTTGAAGGCCCCAACCTTTACCCAACCTATTCATTCAGTAACTTCTCATTTAAGGTAGCAGTCAGCACAACCAATGATTATATTTTTTTTTCTGTGATTTGTGATGCTTGTTGAATCAGTTAACTGAAAATCTTTTATCATGTTTCTGCTCAGAACTTGTCTCAATTAGCTTCGATCAATTACGATCTAATAACCAAATCTAGCAAAGATTCATCCGAAGCTTCTCATCCCTGATACTACATTTACTAACACTTTTGCTGCGACAACTGCATGTTCCTGCATTTATGTGAATATATCTGCTAAATGCTTGTGTTTCATATACCAAAAGAAGCCAATTTTGCCGACACATTATCGCAAAGGTAAAGGCTATCTGTTACTTATTTACTATTCTATTAATTATTCATCTTTCTTTGCATTTTTAGGACTGAACTCAACTCTAAAGTGCAGTTATTCAAGTAATGCAGAATGACCTCTGAAGAATTTAAAACTGAAATCTATTACTGCAAGAACATGAAAGCCGAATTCCGGTTTTCTGCAGGCAATTGAACTTCTTCTGAACAGGGGCTTCGAATCAGACTCATCCAATTGATTTATTTTCACTTAAATTTTTGTTTTTGTAAACATACATGGGTTGTGAGTTAATGTATTTGATCCAAATTACTAAGTAGTTAAAAAAATAAAATAAAATTTGTTCTGGTGCATCACTGTGCTTATCAGCTCTGCATATTGTTTCTTATTCTGTGTATGAGATATTGCTATTCCCATGTATTTTACATGATTTTAAAGAATTTTTTAGTGTTAAATTTGTGTACTTGATTTTATTTTATTTGTAAATTAAAGGAATTACTCTTAGGTAGGACCTTGTTGGGTCCTCCGTTCTCTAATATTTCCTCCCTCGCTGCTGTTTTTTTCTCTCTTTCTTTAATTCGTAGACCAGTCCATCTCTGGTGACAGACTTTTCTCCTGTTGCTCTATTTTTCTTCCTTCGTGTTCTACTCTTTAATGATTTAAGGCCTGTTTGGCTGCAAAATAAAAAAATATGGCATAATTTTATTATGTAGGAAGTGCAAGTGATTATTACAAAAATTATAGTATATTTTATTCCTACAGAATGAGTGTTTGGTTACCAAAATAAAAAAAATTATGGAGATCGACCAATCGGCAACTAGACCACCAGTGGACCTGTGGTCGGTCGTCAGAGGTCAGCTGGAGCACTGGTGGATCACTGGTGTGTCACCGGAGGCTAGCCGGGCAGACCACTAGTGTATCGCCGGCGTGTCACCGGAGGCCGATGGACCGGTGATCGGTGATCGGACCGTTGGTGGACCGATGACCGGTCGTCGGAGGTCGGTTGGACCGCCGGCCGGAGGCTGGACGAGCCACCGGTGGACTGATAGCTGATTGCTAAATCAAAAGAGAGAGACGACATAATTTTATATTCTAAAATAAGTACTCAAACAGCCAATATGGCATAATTCTTAGAAAATATTAAATTATGGTATATTATACTGTTTATACTATAATTCTGGCCCATCCAAACAGGTCCTTATAATTTATCTCCACCAATGAATTATTTTTTGTAGTCTATTCACAAGTAATTAGACCAATTCAATGGGCTTGGAATTAAATGCCACGTATCCATATAAATACATAACGTACGCATTCATTTTAGGATTTGTTTTATTTGTGTCCCCCACAACTCATTAATGTACAAAAGAAAATTAAAATCCAATAGTTTTTATAAGTATAATTCCATTTCTTTTTAAGAGTGTTTTATGAAAAATAAAAAATAAATTAAATTTAAAAATATGAAGGAAAAAAAAAAGTCAATAATAGAAAGCCATACATATCACGTACGCATGATAAATAGTGGAGTTGTTGCACCGCTCCACATGGACAACAAGTTGCTTCAAGTTGGTCCTAAGCATTTATTGGCGCCACCCAATCACCCACCCACCGCAAGTTTTTCTTTTTCTTTTTTTTTTAAACCACCAAAAACATATTAAAAAATCAAGTACGAATCTAAAAATAATTACCAGTTAAAAATCAAATAAATAAAATCAAGATATACACCAAATAGTTTGGTATTGATTCTATAAAAAAAAAGGTGTAAAAATATTTAAAAAATCTTAAGTTTAAATTATATTAGATATAATAATTATGACGAATTTATAATTATAGATATGAGTTTATTGTTTAAATACTGTATCATTAGGTGAATTCTCGCATAGCCCTTATTTATTTATTATTTTTATAAAAAAAACCCATAAAAAATAATTACATATTTTTAAATGAGTATTAACAAACCAGGATATTAACAAATGAACAATCGGATAGGATCTCCTTTTTTTGGAAAAGGGTGTTAAGCTGCCTGCCGGCTCTTAGAGGGTGCGTTAGACATGAGGTTTATTCTAGAACTCAAACTTTATTCTGGAAGGATCCTTGGCTTGCTGGGCGAGCTCCGATGAACATTTGGCCGGAGGAATTCAGGAGGACGACTGATCCAAATGGTACTGTATGTGATTTGAAATTTCTTTTGGAGCAGGCTCCTTTCATGGCGGATAGGGATTGCTTAAGCGTGAGTGACAGGCTCAGGGTTAGAGATGATTCCATAATTGATAGTAAGAGATGGAAGCTCACGGGGAACGGCAATTACACTGTTAAATCTTTCTACAGCTTCCTGAACGATGGTGGGCTGAGATGTTCTGTGGTGAGATTCTTCTGGCAGAAGCTATGTTCGACGAAAGTCACTATTTTTAACTGGCTGGCGTGGAAAAAGAGGATCCTTACTCTGGAGGTTCTGGCCAACAGATGTTGTAATCGGCTCCCTACCTCTACTTGTGTCATGTGCTCCAATGATATAGAGTCGGCGGACCATCTCTTCTTGCAGTGTTCATTTGCTAGGCAGGTGTGAGCGTACTTTGTGCGCCTTCTACGTCTTCCGGAGCCCCCTAGGTCCTTACAGGAGGTTTGGGGTGTTTGGAGATCGGCTGTGAGTATGATCTGTAGAGTTGTGGGGGACTTAGTTGTAAAAGCAATTGTGTGGAATATCTGGCTAGCTAGAAATGATTGCATATTTAATGCCAAATGTACTTCTACTCATGAGCTCATCTTGAGAATTGTTCGTTTGTTAATATCCTGGTTTTCCTCAGTTCCGGAGAGTGCACGTGAGAAGATGGAGGAGACTTTGGTCGAGTTTCGACAGAGCTTGGAGGCCCTTAGTGCCCGTGATGGGGGTGCTGGAGGCGATACATCTTCATGAGTGTTTTTGAGCAAGGCATGGGCTAGTCGCTTGTTGGCTGTGGGTGGAGGACGGTGTCTTGTCCTCTTTTTTTGTGGTTGGGTGTTTTGTGTTTTGGGGGGTTGAGTTTTGAGTTTTGTCCCACTGCTCGTGATATCTTGTTGCTCCTGTGGGAGCATTGTTAGGGCACTGCCTTTTTTTCAGTATTTTAGCTTTCTATTAATCTACGTGGTTTATCCACTTTTTTTCAAAAATTAAATAAAAAAACGTGGAAAAATAAATAAACCAAAACAAATTGATACCAAGCATAACAAACTAATTCTTATATATTTGTTTTCATTTACTTCGACTCAATTATGTGTTGATAAAGAGTCAAATTTTTCATATAAAAATTAAATATCGACAGTTCAGCTATTATCGCGCGATGATTAAATCAACTAAATTTTTAAGAGATGATTTTTTTTTTTTTTGCAAAGAACCATCAGACTATCAACACTCCTTTGGATCAGATTTGAAATTGTCATACAACGACTTCACTGTTTGAGAGCAGAGCTCTTGTCTTCACAATGACCAAATCCAAAGTATAAAAATCAACTCGCTGTTTGAACTTGGGTCCACAACACACTTAAATTTGTTTCCATCTCACATGATATTTATTCTTCAACAAATCACACCATAAATAATTATAATTAATTGCATTAAATATATGCACATAAAATATATGTCAATCCAAACTTAGAAGCTTATTTGATATTTAATGACAATGAGATTGCACCCATGTGCAATAGACTTTTCACCAATAATATACCCAAACATTCTAAATAATTATTGTATATTTGAAGAATCAAAACACACCTAACATACCAACTATCTTTCAAAATATGATAAATTATAAAAAATAAAAATTCAAAGCATGGGACTTAGTTTGGGAAATGTTGAATCAATTCATTGCATTATAGCCTTATACGGCCCTTTTTTTTGACCTCTATGTCCAATCTAATTTAAGATAATGATCATGTTTTTCTATTTAACTTTCACTGAGTGTGACAATTTATTACTACAGTAACCTTCATATATATATATATATATAATAATTCCATGGTAAATATATTTTCAAAATATAAAATTTGTTTTATAAATAATTGTAACTCAAAATAAAATCTTTTCCATCAATTATCAAAATAATACACAATAAAAACTTTAGAAGTTCAGAAACCAATGTTTTGAAATCTGACCCAGGTATGCCCTGGAAAGGCTTCCGGGTTATGGATCAATGGTCGAACCGAAATCAAACCGGGTTGACTGGATCATAAATATAATATATATTTTTATAAATTTAATTATATATAAATTTTTAAAATAATGTATTATAAATTACTAAAAATTTTAAAAAACAACAATATAAAAGTTAAACAAATAAATAGTTTTTATATAATTTATAAATATTAATTTAATACCCTAAATACAAATTCAAACAAAATACCACATAATAATAAATAAAAAGTAACCCAATATAAGCTTTTAAGTTTGACAATACAATCTAATAAATAAAACTTAAGAATTATGCATTGAGTTTTGATTTTGAAGCAAATTTTATACATAATAACCTATATTTACAAATTTATTAGTTAAAGTTTTAATTTCAAACATATAATAATATAATTAGGTTATCCCGATTCGACCGGGCAGGGTCGGCCAGATCAACACTGTACTTCAATCTGATCCAGTTCTTTAGTTGAGTCCAATTCAATTGGGTTGAACCGGTCAGATTAACCTAGGTTTCAAAACATGGTCGGAAACTTTCAAAATTTGTGAACTTTTTTATTATTTTTATTATTTTATCTTTATTAGTTTGTTAAAAGAAAATGGCATTCCAACCCAAAAAAAAGGTACTTTTCAATGATCCAATCTTGTCTGTGCATGCATTAAATATTGTTGAAACTTGAAAGTTGTCATCATTTTTGTTTTCAATCATATCTAAGTTTTCACTTTTAGTTTTTTTTTTAAATATACGGAGGGTTTTTTTTTATTGCATAACATTACAAAAAGCGAGCAATTACTTATATACCCATATAAAAAATATTATTTATTTATATATCACTATAAATCTCTTATATTTATTTATATTCTAAAACAATTATAAAAAACTTTTATTCATTTTTTTTTCTTTTATTTTGAAAGAATTATGGCAAATAGGATTCGAACAAATAAAACTATTATTCTCTTATTAAATTTGTATTTTTTTTTTAACTGTGAAAGTTTATAAACAAATTAAAACTCTTTGTAGGATATATGAGAAAATATAATGCTTGTAAAAATATATTAGTAATTATTCATTTTTTTTAAATATGTAAGCATATATATATATATCATATTGGTGTGTGGGTGTGTGTGTGTATATATATAATATGTTTATTTCTCTATGGAACATCATTGTCAAACGAGGTAGTCCATTCTTGAAATTGATATATTGCCTTTTGCTTAAAGTTGCACGCATTGCCGACATCTAAATGCCATTTTTCCATGCTAGCTTGTTAATTTTTTTTTTCTAATAGATCCCTAAAATCCTCTAAAAATCTATCAAAATAATAGTGTCATGTAACACCCCAAATTATTCAAACTCGTTTGCATAATATTCAACCTTTTATGGTGTGGCTTTTCTAACTATCATGTCAAATCACCTAAATAACCCTATATATATATCCTTATTCAAATTAAAATATAAATAAATGTTTTATATTTTATTTTTCATGACATAAATTTTATGAGAATTTCACATTTTTAAACACGTGCGTATAAATCTTCAACCTTTTAATCTATTGTCATTGGGTCTTTTTTGTAGGGTATCCGTGGATCACTGAGGAGGTAGGTTCGAATCTTAATTTATGTAAGGTGAGGGGACAAGTGTTATAGAATTTGAGCTTACTCTCCTCATGGGTACTCACTCTGAACACATGGTTTGTCTAAAAAAATAAAAAGATTAAAAAAAATCATCAACAATTTAATCTATTGGCATCGGATTTTCTGTGTAGGACGAATGGATTCAAGATTTTTGTTTAGTGGGGGCAAAATTTACCAAATATATTTTTATATTTTAATTTTAGTGAAGCAATTGACCCGACTAGCTACCATGTAGATCTGTCCATATTTGACAGAAAAAACAAATTTAAATTTTAACTTACCCAAGATAAGAGCATATGTATTATAGGGCTTACATTCACCTTTCTGGCATGTGTCCTTGACCCAAGCCTTACATTTGTTTTTTTTTTTTAAAAAAAAATCCACAAACTACCCCTATCAACATTTAAAAACTCTTCAATAAACAAAAAAATTAAAAACCAAAGCTTATAAACTAACAAAACAAACAACAAAATAACAAAGAAAACAAATAATAAAAAACTTCAAGTCCTTATTCGCAAAAAGTCTTCTTTCAAATAACTCCAAATCCCATGTTCCCCTCCATTGAGAACCAACACTCTTATAGTCTTATATATATATATATATATGGATATAAAAATGCTGAATTATCGCAGCTCCATCCAACCCATCCTCGTGGTTTCCTTCTCCGATCCCAAACCCTAGATCCCCAATCCCCGCCCCCAATTCCGCTTCCCATTCCCTTCGATCCCTGATCCCCCTCCCGTGATGCTTTGATCCCTCTCCCACTCCCACCAAGGTCGCCATGGAGGTGGCCGCGCAGCTGCGGCGCGGGATCTCTCGCCAGTTCTCCACGGGATCGATTAAGCTCAGCGGAAAGTTCAGCTTCAAGCGCCAGTCCTCGTTCGATCCTGCGCGTCCTGGAGGGAACTCGAGCCGCCGGTTCGCGTTTGGCCGGCAGTCGTCGCTTGACCCGAACCGTCGGAGCCCTGTGCACGAGGAGCTCAGCGTGCCTGAGAACCTTGACTCGACCATGCAGCTTCTGTTTATGGCGTGCCGTGGAGATGTTAAGGGGGTGGAGGAGTTGCTCAAGGAGGGAGCTGATGTGAATAGTATCGATCTTGACGGGCGTACGGCGCTGCATATTGCGGCTTGCGAAGGGCATGTTGAGGTAGTGAAGCTTTTGTTGCGGTGGAGGGCTAATATTGATGCTCGGGATCGATGGGGAAGCACGGTATTGTTTCAATCTTTTCTCTGTTTCTGTCTCTCTCTTTCATTTGAGTCTTTGATAAATAATTTGATTTTTGTGGATCTTTTTAGGCGGCGGTGGATGCGAAGTATTATGGGAATACGGAGGTCTTTAACATATTGAAAGCCAGAGGAGCTAAAGTTCCGGTATTTTAGAGTGCTTCATTCTTTTTCTTCTGTCTTTTTGGTGAGAAGTATTTGCCTATTTTTCTTCTTAGAAAACCAGGAGGACCCCAATGGCTGTCTCGAATCCCAGAGAAGTTCCAGAGTATGAGCTGAATCCATTGGAGCTTCAGTTTCGCAGAGGGGAGGATATTTTGAAGGTATATCCTCACTTGATACTGGTCATATGAAAATGTGCTTCTATATGTATATACATATATTTGTAATTGTTTTGGTATATGTTTCTAGTTAGTTTGTTGATGTTTAGGGTGACTATCAAATTGTCATTGATGAGAGCTTAGAGTAGTTAGCAGGGCGTCGGTGGTACCAGTACATCTTATTAGAAATTAATGTCATGAGATTTCTCCTTCCAGTGGTCATAGGTTAGAGCTGTCGATCTTGTTTGTTGTATTTGTACATGAAGGCGATTGCTAATTTTTGTTATTTATAAATTTATATAAGACCAGATTGTGGTCATTCCTGATCAGAAAGTGGTGTGGCAGCATGCAAACTAATTGCTAAGTGAAGAGAGCACATGATTATTGCCCTTTTAATAACCTAGAACTAAGGACATGAGATTGAAACCAATGAACAAAACAAAGGACAACAACAGGAAAAGGAGAACTTAGAAAAGAGTTGAATCTACAAGTTAATCTTGACGTTAATTATTTTTGAAGCAGGTAGCTCCTTCAAATTAATTTAAGTTTCTTATCTTTCTATAAAGCAAATTATTGCTTGTTAACTGGTTTTATTTATCTCTGATTCAGTTTAAACTCCTATTCCATGAAATTTTGCAGACATGTATTCAAAACTCTCATCCCATGATTCATCATTTCACTTATTAAGTCACTCTCTTAATTAGTTTCATTTCATTTATCAGGGTGCATATCAAGTGGCTAAGTGGAATGGCACAAAGGTTTCTGTCAAAATATTGGACAAGGAGTGTTATTCTGATCCAGAGAGCATGTATTTTTCTACCTTACTCCTCATGATGCTTATAGTATAAAAGTTTTTAAAAAAACTTTTTTGTTTATTTGGGGGTTCATAAAACAACTGAAAAATAAATAAATAAGTAAAATCAAATAAGGGAGAAAACCAGAAACTTAAAAAAAAAATTTGCATGTTATTGTGCAAAATACAGCCACCTCTCGTAGAGGTGGGCACCGGCCGTTTAGCAACCTGGCCCGGCCCGTGCTCGGGCCGGGCCAACAAACCGTAACTGGCCCGTCATGGAGACGGGCCGGTTACGTTTGGGCTTGCCTCAATCTGTGGCCCGCCGGGCCAGACCCGGCCCGGCCCGCCGAGCCCAACTAGCCGGTTTGACCCGCCGGACTGGCCCGGCCCGCCGGGTCAACATGGAAGCCGGGCCGGTTCCGGGCCCGGCTTCCTGTGACCCGGACCAGCCGGGTTCGACGGGCCAACCCGGCCCGGCAGGTTCTACACCCAGCCGGGCCGGTGAACCGCAACCCGGCGGGTCAGGCTCGCCGGGCCGGTGAACCGGCCCGTGCCCATCTCTAGCTGCTCGTGGCTCTTGTATCATTTTAATTTTGGTGAATGAAACATCTGAAGTGGAAGTATTCTGATAAAATCCAACTGAAAAGCACATTGGGTGAACTGTAGAAACTGGAATAACTCATAAATAGATTCCCAATGGCTTCTTGCTTTGTATATTGTAGAGGTTAGTTATCAAGGTAATGCATTGCTTCATTCTGATTAAAATGTTTGTAAGATAGAGTTCATTCTGCCCTCTTATTATTTTGGAAATTATACTATCAGTACTCTACATATCACCCTATGTGTTCCTGATTGAACTATCTTCCATGGAAACACATATAAACTTTCAAGTGCTCATGCTAAAGCTCTAAGATTTACATATATTTCTTACTAATTTTTTTGCCTTATGCACAGAAATGCTTTCAAGCATGAGTTGGCTCTTCTGCAGAGGGTGCGGCATCCTAATGTGGTTCAATTTGTTGGAGCTGTTACCCAGAATATGCCCATGATGATTGTTTCTGAGTACCATCCTAAAGTATCTTCTATTTCTTCGACTATTGAATTTGGAGCACTAATTTCTTAGTTAAATCTTTGGGACAATTTCTTCTGAAATTTTTTTTGAATCTTCTGATCTCATCAAATTTTAGGCTTTTGCTATAAGGAACAAGTATTTCTTCTACTAATGGCAACGCACGTTGTTTCTTTGAATTCAACTTCTTATTGGTTTCGTAAAATATTATTTATTGTTGTGCATATGAATCTGATAATGTATGTGATATCTTTTTTTGCCCTTGTCAAACTTAGGGTAATCTAGCTAGCTATTTGCAAAAGAAAGGACGGCTTCAACCACATAAAGCATTTAGATTTGCCCTTGATATTGCCAGGTATTAATAAAAATTCCTTGGTCATTCAAGTTAAGGTTTTCTGATGTTTCAACATTCACTACATCGAGGCCTTCTCAATTTATTATGATAGCATATCAACTTTCTTATATAAGTGCCGTGTTTTCTTAATTCAGGGGGATGAATTATCTCCATGCTTGCAGACCAGACCCCATCATACATTGTGATTTAAAGCCAAAGTAAGATAACTGAATGCTAATTCTTGTTCTCTTTCATTAATAATTCTGTTCCACATGAAAATTTTTCTAATATTCTTTGGGTTATGTACTGTACTTAACTATTTGAAGTTTTGGTAAGGTGTCAGAAATATTTTGCTCGATGATGGTGGGCAACTAAAGGTGACAGGCTGTGGCTTGATAAAGCTGTCAAAATTATCACCAGATAAAGTCAGATTGGCACATCCAATGCAAATTGATGGCTCCAGTAAGTTGTGGCAATAGAATTTTGAACTCCATTTTCCACATTTATGTATCATTTCTTCATTTGAAATTCAGAATGTTATTTCGCTAGTTTCAACTATGCCATACACCCGTACCTAGGATGAGGATTTCTACTTGAATTGGCATTTCTACTGAATTGGCATTGATATTCTGTGTGTTTGCTTAAAATGTTGTGTCTGTTTGAGTGCTGTCTACTTTTAATGCTTTATGCATTACTTTCAGCTTGTTTCTAGTTTAAATGGTGTGAGCCTGTTTTTCAACTGAGTGTGGTTGGGTCTCAGTGAGGATTGGATCTTCATGAATTTAAATTAGTTGTCAAAAATGTCATGGCAAAGGACCATCTGGAAGTTATTAAAAAATAGTATCATCTTGAATGATGAAATAATTTGCTCGAAATGTCAGGAATATAGCATGAATAGGATACTGGTCAAAAAGGAAAATTTTGGTATTTGAGTATCAACTCCCTGCAAAAGTCTTATTTCACAAAAACGATAGCTTTGTCTCTTAAAGGTGCATCTCTCTTTTCTTGAATGTATAACATGAGATGGCAAAATGGCAATGCTGATGAATACTTACAAGGAAATTTTTAAGGCTCATTTACACCTTTATTTTTTGAAGTGATTTGCTCAAATAATTGTAAATTTTCATGAAAATCATGATTAACAACAAATGTGTTTTAGGGGCAGAACTTGCTTCTATTGCTAAGGCATGGTCATGAAGGTTAATGGCAAAGAAGCTATGTAGTGCTCTTTCCATTATATATGAACTTGAGATTGGCTAAATTTTAGACGTGTTCAGATGGCATAATGAGAAGATATCATGTTGGCATGATTTGGAATTATTGAATAGTTGCTCAAAACCCCAACTGAGAATTTTTGAATTGGAGAAGCTGTTAGTATTTTATGAGTTCTAATTTTTTGTGAAATTGTTTCTCGCACATTCTCCGGGAGAGTCAGGGATTTGATGATGAAGGAGCAAGGAATTTTATTTTTTCCCCCTTTTTATAGTCCCTTCTTTACTTCTTTTATACAATTCTTTTTGCATTTTTTGCTGAACATGATATTTCTTACTTCTTTTTTCTTTGATATATATATATATATATCCTATTTCCTTTTGATATCTTGTAATCAGTCTTCTTAGATTAGCTCTTGGCCGTTGATCTTTTTGATGCATGAGTATTTACAATAATCTAGTGTTCTCATATTGCATAACTTAAATGAGTAGTTTAGTTAACATGTTATCATCAAGTAATAACTGCTTGTCATTTATGCTAGATTTGTATTTGGCACCAGAGGTTCACAATAATGAAATATTTGATGGAAAGGTTGATTCATACTCGTTTGGACTTATTCTTTATGAGGTTTGTCATACTGTTTCTTTTCACTATTAAATGCATGTTCTTTTTCCTCTGAGTTGCATTCCTTGTAATTGATCTTTGTTCTATGGGAGCAAATGAATGCTTATGTCTGTACTCTTGTATACTGTTACAAGGAAAAAGACTTTTAACAATTTATTATGGGATCCTTTACAATTCCAGGGTGCTCTAACTTACAGTTGGACAAATTTTGTTAATATATTTTCCTTATTAATATATATTTCTTGTTGAAACTAATGCATTAACCTTGAACTTGATCATCTCAGATTGGTCTAACTGGGAACTACAAAGTGAATTAATATAAATAAATGGATTGGAAATGCATCATTTATGGTATAGGTTTGATTTTTATTCCAAATGAACTTGGATTTTCACACTTGCATATCACATGTTGTTTGCATAGAACATCCAATGGATATTTAGTTTTTTTTACATCTACACACTTTAGCAGACACAGTTGACATTTATAGACTCGTGATAGTTATCTGTTGTTCACATGAAACACTAATTATGCATCCTCTTAATTATATCCTGATATTCATCAGTTACATTGAGTCATGATAATGTTTTCCTATGGAATGCAACCATGTTTCACAGGAGTTTATCATTAAGTAATTTTCCCTATTAGGTAATCTGACATATTTAACACTTTTGAAGTGAAGCATCCTGATGTGCATGAGCAAACATGCTCGATTTATTCTTTTCTGAAAAGCCAATTATTCTTTTGGAGAAATTTCAGATGTCTCTTGATTGCCACTTAAATTTCTCAAGTGCTATAGCCATCCTAAGTTTAGAACATGCTATCCTACCATGGTCCTGTCGCAGGGGCATGGCGTATTGATTATACAAGTAACTTAAGGTATCCATAAATCCCATTTCTCAAAAATTGGTTCAAGAGGACACACCTCAGGTTCTGAGTTTACAGGAATTCATATTTATACAACATAGCATTTATATTCTAACTTGTTGGATATTTAATCTTGAGTGAAATAAAAATGTGCAAGATATTATTTGATGCATTATTTATATCGATATCTTTTGTTAAAACTATCAAAAGGTGTTAAGTGAAGGCTTGGCATTTGATACTTCAAAGTGTTGTCAAAATGTTTTTACTGTCAATCTACCTACATTGAAAGACCTTGGATCTAGGAAGCTTGTTTTAAGAAACCCACCCTTGAGTTTAATTTGGAATGAAACAAATAAGTGGTAAATTAAAGAATTATGCAGTATAAAGAGACCCATTGATATGAACATGTATTTATGCCGTATGCTTTTTTTATTTCTCATCTGTAGTTTGTTTTTGTTCAGATGATTGAAGGAGCGCCTGCTTTCCATCCAAAGCCTCCTGAAGAAGCTGCTAAAATGCTTTGCGTAGAAGGAAAGAGGCCACAAATGAAAAACAAATCTAAAAGCTATCCTCTTGACATCAGAGAGTAAGTCACATAAAAATCAGATTCATGTTGCATTGTGATGCCCCTGATTCTTATTACTTGCCCCCAAATGATAAGGACATCCTTTTTGTAAACTGCAGAGCTAAGGAAATTAATTATTAAGAAATTCATCTTCAGTTGCTTCCTAGATGGATGGAAAAATTATAACTTGGAACATAATGATGAAAAAGATTAAAACCATACTTTGACATCTCTGACTGTCAACTGAATGCAGTATTTTGTAGGGAATATATCACTTACAACAGTGCCTGTCTCATGAACCACCTTATGGTGCCACCAATTAATTCAAAATGAGTCCTCACAAAATAATGAATAATGCTTGTGTAGGTTGATTGAAGAATGTTGGGATCCACGGCCTGTAGTGAGACCAACTTTCTTAGAGATAATTGTGCGGCTGGACAAAGTTGTTGCGAACTGTGGGAAGCAGGGACGGTGGACAGGCAACTTCAAGCTTCCTTGGTATGTGCTTATCATTCTCAGGATTCTCATGTCTAAAGTTATTAAACTTGCACTTCATGAGGTATTAGTGGTTCATCCTTTCTTGTTCCATACAATCACATCTACCAACTGTAGACTAGTGCCACAATTAGCATACAGACAATATGATTTATGTTGATTGAGTAGGGTAATACGATCTCATAGTTTTTCCGTTTTCTCTTTTTAGTGCAGTGCTGCTAATTCCTTCAATAAAGCATGTTGATCGAGTAGTACATTATGATCTCATGGTTTTCTCTGATTCCTCATTCCTGACCACTGCTAATTTTTACAACTTATGAAGTGGTTTTGGAACTCCTTGATTTTCCTCTTCCTCTTTCATGCTACATGTTTTTGGTAGCAAGCCCACATTTGTATGATTATCTGGAGTTAAAACTTCGAAATCTTGATTGATAAATTTGATTTAGAAGTTTCATTGATAATTTTGTCAATATTTAACTGATATAAAATAACTTAATATACATATAAAATCAAAATGTAGTTTCTAAAACATCCCACTTTACCTATAACATTGTGCTATGCGAAACTTTCTTTTTTGCAGGAAATGAAGAAATCGGCCCACCTCGATACATACCTCGGGTGTCATCATTCACGTTGTTACTATATTGTACAATTAATAGAATAATAAATTCAATAAAAAGGGAAATGCTCGGAGATTATCAAAAATCATATGCTGTATACATTGAGGAAGGACTGTAGGAGCAGTTCACTAATAAATAGAAAGAATACCCGAATACGGAGTTCTATACACTCCTTCCCAACAAGCATTTGGTTTGGTAATCTCTGCCAACAATCAGGACATGCAGAGCATTTCTTTGGACTGAAAAACAACTGAAAACCGAGCCTGATCCAATGTTCTTAGAAACCTAGATTGCCTGTGTTACACTCTCATGTTACACTGTATCTTTTTCTTACTCATCTTTTCTTTTTTGTTTTGCTTTCTGTTTTGTTGGTTAAGTGCTTGTTTATGACTGTTGTAAAACTTTCTCTTCCAGGCTGTGTAATATATAGTATTACTCAATTTATTCAGTATGGCATGTTTTCTATAACCGTTGTGTTCTTTGTTTTATTTTAATTTTTTTTAGGTTCAAGTGAAAATCAAGATAGGTTTTCTTTTTTGTTGGAAGGGAAAAACCATTCATGAACATAGAAAAAGTATATATTTTAAGAGGTTTTATAGATATAGAACAGTCGATAATTGAAGAAAGTAACAATTGTATAAATTTTTTACACTGCCACAACATACTAAATTGCAGAAATGAATCACTGTGGTATATATATATATATCCCGATTAATCTTTTTACACTTTCAATTTTCATGAGAATTTTTAAATTTTTTAAATTTTATATAACAAGTTTGAACCATTGGATAACCTAATGATAAAGACACTTGGGTGCAAATAAGGCTGTGCACGGTCCAAAACTGGACCAGACCAGTCCAAAACCGGACCGGTTAAACGGTTTCTTTATTATTGGGACCAGACCGGACCAAATAACAGAGAAACCCAGACCGGTCCGGTCCAGTTCGGTTCCGGTTTGGACCATTTTGGACCTGTTTGGTCCAGTCCGGTTCGGTCCCGGTTTTTATGAATTAAAATTAAATTAATTAATATACATTACTTATTTATATATCCTCGCATTTGTCCTCTTTCATCTCTTCCACGAAAGATCAAAACAAATTTTTAATAAACCCTAAAACGTAAAACTATATTTACAGATTTATAATAAATCGGTCTAGTCCGGTTTGGACCACGGTTCCTAAAACTGGAACCGGACCAGACCGGTCTGGAACTGGTTTCAAAACTGGACCGGACCGATTAATGATGAAACCGGACCGGTGGTTAAAAAAAAATCCGGTTTACGGTTTAAGCGGTTTTTTTTTAACAGCCCTAAGTGCAAGGGGAAGTGTAGGGGTTCAAATCTCTCCCGAGGGATTTTTTTAGGAGGTTTGTAAGCCACCAGTGCACCTTTGTATTTTATTTTTTTTTACAATTTTTTAAATGGGGAGCGTTTGTCGTCTATTAGTCAAAAAAGAGTTGCGGTTGAGAGTCTAAACATATGGGGTTTGCTTACATTTATTAAAAAAATAGAGATTAATTAACAAATGAAAAATCGCAAAAATTAATAAATCAGTTTAAAAAACTTACGAATTAATAACTATACCCATAAAAAAAAAAAAATCTGTTAAAATAAGATTTGTATACTATAGGCAAGTCAAAAGCACCGATGGACGCGTTGGATGGAAAGAATATCGTCTGTGAGGGTGTGGACTAAGATTTTTTAAGTTGAAAAAATATTATAGTATTTTAACGGAGGGACTAAAAAGATAATCTGACTTAGAGGACCAAATAAAAAATGACACTCACGGGCCGCCGGACCGGGCCGGAAGCCACCGTTTCACTGGCCAGCCCACCGAGTTTCATTTTTTTTAAAATAACATTATAAAATTTAATTTTAAAAGATAATAAACTTAGGCTGTACTTAGGACTATTTTATAAATAGTTTTCATGTTTTTTTTAAAATTAACTTATATGGGACTAAATTTGAATAGTATAAGCCTTACTTATTGTTTATATAGTCTAGTAAACAAATATTATTAATAAAAAATTTATTGGTGGGTTGGGTAGAGTATTAATGTCATATTTTACCACAATTAAAAACTTTAATAATTATCACTTGTGTTTGAATCTCCTGAACTATGTTTATTTTATTTTTTCTCAAAACAGAAATATAATGTTTTAAATTCAAAAATATTTAAGGTAATTTTAAATAAATTGTAATACTAAAATTTTTTATTTATTAATCTATTTTATTAAACTATGGCTAATTTTATTTTCCCAAAAATTCAATATAATTTTTTTTGAAAATAAAAAATATTTTAAGATAATTTCATATAAATTGCCACAGTTAAATTTTTTTATAGTTATCGATTCATTTTTTTAAATACATATTATGGAATATTTTTAATAATATTTTTAAGGTCAAAATATCAAAATGGTCCCTCTATTTTGTATTTTTCGCTCTTTTAGTGCCTCTAATATAAAATCCGTCTTTTTAGTACTCGTATTTTCATATTTTTGTCTTTTTGATTCCTCTAATCGATGGATATGTCATTTTGGTCCTTCTAGTTGATGAATTAGAGGGGCCAAAAAAAGATGAAAATGTGTAAATACAAGGACCAAAAGGGTGTATTTTACAACTTAAAGACGAAAATGTGCAAATACAAGGACCAAAATGGCGGATTTTATGTTAGAGGGACTAAAAGGGCGGAAAACTAAAAATAGAGGGATCATTTTGATATTTACACCTATTTTTAAAAGCGAATATTAATTAATAAAAAGCTAAATGTAAATCTATTTAAAATACATTTGATTAAAAAGTTAAAGTTAAATGGAAAGGAAGTCGTCGGATGCCTTTCCACCGGGCCAAATTTCGGGCCGTGCTTATAACCTACTACTGTAGAACCCTCTAAATTCTGGTTTTGTTATTACAAAATCATACAGGGGTGAAATTGTAAAAGGGGAGGAGTCCAATATAAATACTAAATAGAGGAGGGAGTTGAACGTTATCAAATCAAACCCTTCCTTTGATTCTATAGCGAATTCCAAGAAGAAGAACAAGAACCTCTCAAGACTCCATTTGTGGAAAATTCTAGGGTTTCTCCTTGTGAGGATGAGGCTCTTGAAGGTCGCCACCTGCAATCTGAACCAATGGGCCATGGATTTTGATAACAATCTTCGCAACATCAAGAAATCTATTGCTAGGGCCAAAGAAGCCGGCGCTGTCATCCGACTTGGCCCCGAGCTCGAGATTACTGGTTATGGTTGTGAGGATCACTTCTTGGAGGAGGACACCGTTACACACTCGTCAGTCGTAATGCTTTTGTGTTTTATTTTGCATTTTGTTTTGGCTTTTTTTTGTGCAATTTGGAAGTTTTAATTGCATGCTTCCTTTGAAAATTTTTGATGTGATTGAGTTCCTTTTAATATCTGAAATACTAGTTTTTGTGCGTGTGTGTGTGTGTTATGTTTTTTGGTTACTTCAAAATTTCTTCTTTTTGATTCAAGAATGATTCAAGATGTAATCTTTTTGATGTTCTATTATTATGATTCTGTATTCTGTTTAATCTCAAATTGAGGCATCCGTATGATATTCTCTCTTCTTATTCTTTTTTATTTTATTTTAAATTAAATAAGGTTATTTTAATGTTTTTGTTTTCACATGATGCTTTTGTGTTTTATTTTTCTTTTTGTTTCTGTTTTCATACAATTTGGAAAAGTTTTAATTACATCTGTAGTTTAGAAATTTTGATGTGATTGAGTTCTGTTTAATGTCTAAAAGAAAAATCTTTGTGTTGGTTTGCTGTTCTTTTAATTCAAAATTTGTTCTTTTCATTTTGATAATGTTCCGCTTATTAAAGTTGGCTCCTTTTGGATGTTCTATTATTATGTTTCTTTGTAATCCCAATTTGAAGAATTCATGAAATATACTTTTAAAAAATAAAGAGTGTTCTTTTTAATGTCCTGTTATCTCAGGATGGCATACAATCTCAAAGTGGGGAACTTGTGTGCAGGTGGGAGTGCTTGAAAGATCTTTTGTTGGGTGATTTGACTGACAATGTGTTGTGTGGTATTGGAATGCCAATTATTCATGACAGTGTGCGCTACAACTGCCAGGTCTTTTGTATGAACCGGAGAATACTCATGATCCGTCCGAAGATGTCCCTTGCCAATGATGGAAACTATAGGGAGCTCCGGTGGTTCTCGGCTTGGACACATAAATACATGCTTGTGGACTTCCAGCTCCCTTCTGATGTTTCAGAGGCAATTTCACAGAGTTCAGCACCTTTTGGTTATGGATATATCCAGTTTCTTGATGTGTAAGAATCAACCTTGAGGCAACTAAGTGATAGTGTAGATGTATGCCCTATTACATGCTACTCCTTGCTTCTGCAACTTTGCATTTTCCTGTTGTTCTTTAATGTAAATTAATACAGTCTGAGTTATCCTTGACATGTCACTTGGCTTTTACATGACCCACAAAATACATTAGTTCTTGATTCTTCATCCCTAAGTTTAAGTGTTTTATTCTCTTGTACTGATTTTTTTCTACTCTACAAGATGTTCTTAGCCTTTATTTTTTGCTTCATTTATTTAAACATGTTCCCCTTGTTTCTCTTTTGCCCCATATCAACATGTAGACCTCTTTGAAACTGTTACAATTAAATTTGGATCTTGTATTGATTCTTTGTTCTGGTTGTTTTGCGTCATGGCACATAAAGATCTCCCAGTTTTCTGTCTAATTTTGGTTTTGGGATGATCACATGCAAACAAATATCTGAAGAGATTGTCTCACTTAGAGTATTCATTTGCTGTGAAGGTGGATTTTTTTTATTAGATTTCCCTTTTTCATTTGTTTTTGTCAGAGCTGTTGCTGCTGAAATATGTGAAGAACTCTTCACTGCTGATCCACCTCGCATTGGACTTGCATTGAATGGTGTTGAGGTTTTTCTGAATGCAAGTGGAAGCCACCATCAACTAAGAAAACTCAATGTGCGAATTGATGCAATTAAAAATGCAACCCTCTCCTGTGGAGGGGTTTACATGTACAGTAATCACCAGGGTTGTGATGGTGCTCGGCTTTATTATGGTATGTGGATTGATTCCAGTTAAGTCATTGTGTCATACTTTTATTCTCTTGTTTTGCATTTGCCTAGACATGTTTCCATATTCATTTGGGCAGATGGATGCTCTTGTATTGTGATTAATGGAGATGTGGTCGCTCAAGGGTCTCAATTTTCTCTGAAGGATGTTGAAGTTTTGATTGCACAAGTAGATCTTGATGCTGTGAGTTTCATTTGCTCAAGATTGGCCATTTAGTTTCTACATAATTACCTATGTGAAAGCCTTATATTTGCTATAATCAATTGCATGATTTTGAGCAAAATAATTATTGACATTCGTGTTCCTGTTTGGCTTGTTGTTACATCTTCTCACATCTCAAACACTTCAGCCAACTATTGTTCTAATTTCCGGTTATATTCTATGTGCTATTGTTTTGTTGAGAACATTGTTACAATAGGTGCGCTAGAAGAAGAATGTGGTTCAATATTTGTCAGTTTGGCATTAAAGAAGCCTGCCCGCATTATCGCCATGAGAATCTAAGCACATTTATAAGTCATGCCTATGTTGTATAATTTTGTTTTTGTTTTTTTTTTTTAATTAGTTTTTGATAATTTATGGTTTTGGAAAGCAGGTTTCTAGTTATCGAGGATCTATAAGTAGTTTCAGAGAGCAAGCTAGTCAAAAACAAAAAGTTTTCTCAGTGAAAGCACCTTACAAGATTTGCCAATCATTTAAGCTCCAGATGGTCCCTACCGCTCCAGTTGAGGTAATTCTTTTTCCTCTTTGGATGTTACATATTTGCTTTTCTTTGTGAATTGATTTAAACTATTAGTCTTTATCATGAATTTTTTTTAAGGATCTTGGTTAATTATAACAATTTTAATGCCCACTTAAATGTTTACATGTGATGTATATTATAATCATCCTTTGAGAATATTTTGTTAGTTACAGTGATTTAGATTTCGCAGCATCCAACTAAGAAGATAAAGCTGTTTACTGTAGCTTTACTTCACATGATTTATTTCATTGAGTCATACTTACCTTCTTAGCTTTGCGTCAGGTACATGATTCCATGTTCTTGGGACTGACTTTTCTTTGCTGTTAGAGCTATCAAAGAATCAAAAATCCATATCTTCATTTGACTGTTTTGTGCATTATCCTTAGAACATTGTACTTTCTCATTAAAATGTATTTGATGTAATGAACCCAATTTTAGTGAACTGAGTTTTAGCACCTGTTCTTGCACTGCTGCAATTATCTTTTAATCTTAGTACATGTGCTTAAACCCTTTTCTTTTCATTCTGAATTAGCAAATTGCGCCCCTTCAAAAAAGTAGCCAGCTGTTTATTAGCTTGCTTATTTTCTGCCTTGTAACTGAAGCAAATCTTAACAGTGGAAATTTGATGGGTGAGAACTTGGGACTGATCAGGTTAAAGTCATAGGCACCATGTTAAGTGGGCATTAATTTCTAAAGCATAAATCTTGAAATTTTCAAGTTCAAGACCCATATTTATGGGCTTCCACTGCACTTCAGTCACAGTAATGGAGGAAAAGGGAATTTCAAACTCAAATCCCTTAAATCTTCAAGCAGGAAATTTGCTATTTATGTAACAGGTCTGAAGCTTTTCTGAACTAGTGGGAATGCATGTCTTGTTTTTTACTAAGAAACATTTCTGTTTGTATCCATCAATCAACAAATATTATTGATTACCTTTGAAAAGATATATTTATTACATATAATATATAATGTGGGTCATGTTGAGCATGAATAAGGTCTACAAGAGGACTTGGTACAGGGGCCAACAATAGGAGACCATGAGTTGGGTGAAGAAGGTAAATATGTAATGATTGAAATTCTGATTAGAAGAAAGAAATAATCATATGTTGGTTGATATCCTAATCAAAGGAAAAGAAGTGATCATATGTTGGCTGGTATTTTAATTAGGGAAAAAAATTCAGGAGAAATACATTGAAAGAAATCAAGGAGAATGGCATGCAATATTGTAGCCTAATTAGAGGCTTCTTCATGCAAAAAGCTTTGGTAATAAAGGAGGAAAGCCTTATGTTGTTTGTAATTCAATCTTTTCAGCAATGTCATCATAGCTATTATAGTTTCATATTTCCTTGTAGCAAGAAAGTTATATTGCTTTTGTTTCATGGTACAAGCTTTTCTTGACTTTATACCTTTGACAAGGTGTTCTACCACGCCAGTATTGTAGGAAAAACTTCATGATAATAAAGGCAGAAAAATTATAATAATAAATATCATCAAATTGCTTTAGTTGTGTTGTTTGGTGCATATTACAAGGAAGAAGTTGATTTCTGAGGCTTTTATTGGTATAAATATTTCTACTTCTTATCTAGTTTTTCTTCATGGGGCTCCATTTCCTTTTACGTTATTTATATGCTGCTTTCTCTGTTTGAATGATTTGTATTAATTTTCTTCATCTGAAGGACAGTAACTAATTCTTTTTAATGAGCTTTCATGATTTGCAGGTTAAGTATCATTGTCCTGAGGAAGAAATCGCATTTGGCCCTAGTTGTTGGTTATGGGATTATCTGCGAAGAAGTGGTGCATCTGGTTTTCTTCTTCCACTTTCAGGTGGAGCAGATAGTTCTGCTGTTGCAGCTATTGTGGGCTGCATGTGTCAGCTGGTCATTAAAGGTACATTGAGCTGACTCTGTTATTTTATATTTGGCAAATAATATGCTACTTATGGTGGCTATTTCATAGGTTTTCTTTATCTTGACTATTGTACTAAAAGATTTAAAAAATTTATTGCAGACATAGAAAATGGAGACGAGCAAGTCAAAACTGATGCAATTCGCATTGGACAGTACAAGAATGGAGAGTTCCCAACTGACAGCAAAGAATTTGCTAGACGTGTATTTTACACAGTTTACATGGGAACCGAGAATAGGTGGGTGGTTTGGTTTTTAGCAATAGGACCTTTTCAAACATTCCAATTCGAAACAATTTCCTCTTCTGTTCACTGTTTTAGTATGGTCTGTAAAAGTGGCTTGCCTGGACTTATTAATTTCCCTGAGGCTTTGCTTATGTTACCTCCTAAGCTAATAGCTTAGTCAGATTTACTCTTCATATGTTTGCTCTAATTTGCCGTTGACTTACTGAACTTGAATCCTGTTGTTATATGTTTGTAGGCACTTTATCAAAGTTGGTTCCTTATTATCCTTAGTTCCATTGTAGGGCCTATCTATAATCTCCTCACTGCTAAGGATTGATATTGTCCATGTTGACCATGGTGGTGTGAGATGCCACAATTCAATTTTTTTTTTTCTTAGAATTTTTCCTTTGACAAATGTTAGCTTACCATATGCTAACCATCACACGGGCTGTGCAAATGGCTGGAAGGTTTGCCAGCATCAGCAAACCTGTGTTTCTGTTTACGTTCATGGGGTCGTAAGCTATGTTTTCACCAGCTACTTGACAGAATGGTCTAACAGGGACATCCACTTTCTTGAAGCGATTGGGTAAAGCATGCAATGGTTAATTGTTCTCACAAGTCTTTGAGAAGAAGAAAAGCAAATACCGTGTGTAAATTCTCTGCTGCAGTACCTGAGCCTTTCCTTATTGATTTCCTCATGTCAACTTTATCCTGGCTTCTTATCTGCTACAATTCCATGTAACTAGGAAAGCTTTTCTTATGTGTGCCAATGCTTAGTTACAGCTGTCTTGTGCTGTCTTGTAGCTCTGAAGCGACTCGATCACGTGCCAAGAAGCTTGCAGATGAGATTGGTTCGTGGCACCTCGATGTGCCTATAGATAGTGTTATTTCTGCATTGCTCTCTTTGTTCCAGACTCTTACAGGAAAGCGTCCATGCTACAAGGTAAACACACACTTATTTTTTTACTATCTTCAACAAATCTTAGAGGTAAATATGAGGATGAATATGGTGAATTTGAACTTTAAAATATTTAAATTTATCTGCTTCGTTGAATTTATTTGCTTGCCAGGAGAATCACTTTTCATATTAGATTTGTATTTCTAATTTTACTTAGTTTTAGAATTTTTTGTATACACCTCTCCAAAAAGTACTCCTTACGTGTGTATAACATTCTAAATTCTTTATGTTGCATGTATCTCCATTAGTTGATATTATTTCGAACCATTGATTCACATTCTAAACTTTGGACTGTGAAATTCATCAAGGCCTAGCATGGGAATGAAATTTCATTTTATTTCATTTGTTTACTAAATTTTATTTTGAATGGTAGGCATTTTTTTTACTTCTATTTTTTGAAATTTGCATACAAATAATAAAATATCATGGGGCTTTATTTTGAAATGAAAGTTCATCAAGACAGAAACCTTTTTAATGTGTGTGTGCATGCATGAAAAGTAGCACTGCACGACCAAGTTTTGCTGTGTAAATTACCAAATATTGAGCAGAGCAATACCTGTGTTGCTTATATTTGTGCATGTGATGTGTGAATAATTCCTTGTTCTTATTTACCCTTGTATTAAGCACAACAATAATTGTCTTAGATGCTATTGTTTGTCATTCAAATTTTAGAATGGCTTTTTTGAACATACAGGTTGATGGAGGATCAAATACTGAGAATTTAGCATTGCAGAATATTCAAGCTCGTGTTAGGATGGTGCTAGCATTTATGTTAGCATCCCTTATGCCATGGGTTCATAATAAATCGGGATTTTATCTCGTATTAGGTAGTTCAAATGTTGATGAAGGATTACGCGGCTACCTAACTAAGGTAAAAGAAGAGTTCTTGTTATATGAATGTTCTGTTTGTTATCTTTGTTGCTGTCGGTGCCTATATGATTGTATTTTACATAGATGCTGGCAAATTTAATCAATTCTAGACTTAAGTTATTTGATGATTTTACAAATTCATTAAAATGTATATACAATCTTCAATGTTTTATTGGGATTGTTTTTTGGCACAGGTTTGCTTTGGTGATTAATTATTAGGATTGGATATCTACAATATTTTTTATGTCCCAGGGTCAATATGTTGAATATTGGGAGGCTATTATATCAGTATAAGATAGAATTCATTATGATGAAGAGATTTAACTATATCACTATTTTGTTGCTGTAAACTTGTTCTGGTATCCTTATCCAGATTTTTTTTTAATACTTATGTGCAGATACTGGTATCAGATATTCATTTTATTGCTCTTGTGAAGAAGTCTCTCTTAAATGCTTTCATTTTTTTTATCCATCTGCAGTATGATTGCAGTTCAGCTGATATAAATCCTATTGGAAGTGTGAGTAAGGTGGACCTTCGGTCTTTTTTACGGTGGGGGGCAGCTCATCTTGGATATGCTTCTTTGGCAGATATTGAAGCAGCTCCGCCTACCGCAGAACTGGAGCCCATACGTTCTAACTACAACCAGGTCTCATGGCCTTGCATCTTTATAGTTCAGTTTAGCGTCTAAGAGTGTTTTTAATATTCTTTTGTGACTAAAATTTCATTCTATCTCTTAATCTGACAAAATGTATGGTGGCATGATTTGACACTTTTTTCTGTGTTCTTGTCGCAATCTGATCAAATGTCTCTATTAACTACTGTTTTGATGTTATTTTCTCTGGCTTCCTTGTATAAAATATATGTTTACTCACTGACATAATGTTTAATCTAAATTGAGTTTGATTTAAAAGATATTTTAATCTGATATTTTTGTCGCTATCTTGTGTGAATTAGTTGGATGAAGTGGACATGGGAATGACATATGAGGAGTTGTCAGTCTATGGAAGGTTGAGGAAGATTTTCCGTTGTGGTCCTGTGTCAATGTTTCAGGTATGTCAATCTTCTCAGACAAAAATAGCTTTTTATGATATCATCATGTTTGTTTTACTTATGTAACTACATTCTGTGTGGTGATTGCTTAGGTTGTTCGCACCTGAATTTTTTCAGTGATTGTACTGCGCATGGATTCGCCTATAGACTAACCTTTCATTCAGCACATAGTGCTTTTTCAACTCCAATTATTGATTGTTTCTAGTAGATTGAAAGTGATCCACCCATGTTTGCTTTATCACATAGGTGGTGAGAACCACATTTCCTCGATTTATACATGGGTAGTGGTGAGAATCATGTCTTCACAGTTTCTTTGCTTGATTAAGATTTGCATCTCAACAACTATGTACACTAGAAAACATATGGGTGATAACGTTGTTCCATGACACATGTTTTGGCATTGTTAAATTCTCATACACTAAATAGGCAAAAGAGAAACCTCCATCCCGCCATTACTTGTCTAGATCAGACCTAGAACAGACAACATGAGAAGTATTTTTATCTTCTGGTGAACATTTTTTAAAGGTCTACAAGAGGACTTGTTACAATATCTAACAATAAGAGACCATGCATTAGGTGAAAAAGCTAAGTATGGCAATAAATAATTATATGATGACTGACATCCTAATAAGATGGGAGAGGTAAATATATCTTGGCTAGTATTAATATTCTAATTAAGGGAAAAAATCAAGGAGAATTGCATGGGATTGCATGCATGGAAGAAATCAAGGAGAATTGTATGAAATTGCACACAATGTTACATCCTAGTTAGAGTGATCTAGTGATCTACACACGAAGCTTTGGCAATGAAAGAAGGGAAACCCTATGTTGTTTTTATTCAATCTTTTCACTAATGTCATAGCTATCGTAGTTACATATTTCACAGTAGCAATAAAGCTATATTGATCTTATTTGATGGTATGAGCTTTTTATGAGTTTATACCTTGGGTTGTTCTTGACACAAGTCGCTTAACATTGGTGGTTTATTTTTAGAGAGTATAATTTCAAAATTCTCACTTAGTAAAATTCTTCTATCTTTACATGTAGTTTTTGCCCTAATTTATTCAAGGGTTTTCTACCTAATATCTCTATGTATTTTATTTTTAGTATTATTTTTAATTTTTTGCTACGATCATGCTCTATCCTATCCTACTAGATTGTCTACTGCCCTGTTTCATTGGTAATCATTAGGTGATTTGTCGCCCAATTTGTTGGGTTCTATACACAACAAGAGATAACTTCCACAAATCACAACAAGTTAAAACACTAGATTTTCCAAACTAGGACTCCCTCTCCCACTTCACATAGTAGGGAAGATGAACAGAGGTCACTTAGCATTTATTGCATTTTCTTTTGCTAGAATTCAAACTTCACAAAAGAATGTGGTAATAATGTCATTTTCCTTGGCATTTATTGGCCATTGACTCCCTTAGGAACCTTTGCTAAAAGAAGGGATCTTGAAGTCACCCGCAAATTTGCAGTTGATTATGTGAAGGTCTTGTAGGCCCTTATTTGTTACCTAAATTGAAAAATGTAAATTCTATGGAAGGAATTGGCAAGTGATGATGCCACCTCAATACATGAGGGAATGTTAAACGTTATTTGAAGGATTGCACGAGGACTTTCTGCTCGATCCAACAATAGGAGATCATGAGTTGGGTGAAAAAGCTAAGTATGACAAGTGATATGGGTAAATTTTTCTAGTGAGCATCTAAGTTTGGCCTTATATCAGTTTGAGCACTAACTTTCAATTTGTATCAAAATGAGCACCAAGCTTTAATTTCATTTCTCCGACGGGGTAATTGGGGATTTCTGGTGGATTTTTGGTGACGCCGAAAAGCTTGCGTGGCTGCCCTGGGTCCACGTCACTGACTTGCCAGCTTGCGTTAGTGAGTCGGTGACGTGGACCCAGGGCATCCACGCAAGCTTTCCGGCATCCACGTCACTAAAAATCCACCGGAAATCCCCAATTACCCCGTCGGAGGAATGAAATTAAAGCTTGGTGCTCATTTTGATATAAATTGAAGTTAGTGTTCAAACTAATGTAAGGCCAAACTTAGGTACTCACTGGAAAAATTTACCCCAAGTGATATTCTAATTAGAGAAAGAAATAATCATATATTTGTTGGTATTCTAATTAGGGGGATAAATCAAGGAAATCTTTTGAGTTTGCATTCAACATTGCAACCTAATTAAAAAAAATCTATATGAAATCTTTGGCTATGTAAGGAGGGAAGCCCCATGATGTTTGTCATTCAGTCTTTTCAATAATGTCATGGTTATTATAGTTTCATTTAGTAGCAATGAGGTTATATTGATATTGTTTTGTGGTATAAAGCTTTTATTGAGTTTATACTTTCAGCTGTTCTTGACACGGGATTTCAACACCCTGTCATTTTCTTGATTCTCAGTCAGCGAAACAATCCCTTATGAAGCTACATGCAAGAATAGTTTGGAGCCTTTTATCTTATAGGATAAACCAATATAGTGGTTTTGTTTCGGATGCTTGATTTAACTTGACTAGCATGGGCTTTATGTCATTTGCTTAATCTTTACTGAAAAACATCATTTGAGATAATTAGTCACACTCTACCTCAAATGAGGAGGTTCTTAAAAAAAGATACCTGATATTGTTATGGCTGCTTTGGATGAATAGCCACCATTAATTATGAAGTTCTTTTACTTGCTCCTTGAATTACACTTTGAAAACTCATATTTGAGAATAATATTTCTTTCATCCTCCTTACCAATGTTTGTCGCTGCAGAATCTATGCCACAAATGGTGCGGAAAATTAACTCCATCAGAGGTAGCGGAGAAAGTAAAACATTTCTTCAAGTACTATTCAATCAACCGACATAAGATGACTGTCTTAACACCCTCATATCATGCTGAGGTATGTATCTTCTCTTTGTCACTGCATGTGATGTAATGTGCTCTCCCTAAAGTTTTTATATGCAACCACACAATGATTCTTATGTTTTCCTATAATTGACAGAGTTATTCACCAGAAGATAACAGGTTTGATCTTCGGCAATTTCTGTACAACTGGAGATGGCCTTATCAATTTCGCAAGATCGATGAACTCGTGCAAGAGATGGGTGAAGATAAAACCAAAGTTCCTCTCATAGCCGAAAGACCAGGTGATTCAGAAAACACCTCAGATTGGGGCGGTGGCATGGGAGTTGTGGCTGCAGGATCCGGAAATCCAAATGTTGGTCTGTAGAACCAGTTGAAGTATGAAACAGAAACTAATTTTAACAGGTATCTCTTCTACATGCATATGAATTATTTCTTTGTCAAAAGTCTGTTGTTTACTATTTAAATGCATGGTATCTTCTTTCGGGAAAAATGACTCAGAAGAATTTTATACTTGAGCATTAAATCGTTTCTCCATAGTTTTTTTGTGATGAGATTATTTAGATAACTCTAGGCTAGTTTGGTGAATCATGCCAATTAGAATGAAACTGAACTGCAGCAGCAGTTCTGAAGTATTTTAAATATATGTATCATAGATGACCATGGATATGTGAATTGGTGCTTATGTTTATGATTATCCACAAGATCTGTGATTATTTCCAAAATATTAATAGCAACATGTTATTCTTGTTATCTCATGAAAGTGTCTTATAAAACAAACATCATGGATGATTTTGTGTCTTATGTGATTTCCATTCTTTGTGTATTCTAGAGGTTTGTACACTTGTACTCAACACCTGTAACTGAGAAATTCCGCGTACTCAGTTATTTTGATTATATACTGAAAAGCATTGCAAATTGCCTAACTTACAGAGCATTATATTTGGTGGAATGATCGAAGCGATCATGATTTATGTTGGCGATTACTTTGTTCACTTCCTCACATTTAAATCCACGTTTCAAAATTTCTCGTATTTTCTGCAGACTGATGACTGCTATAATATATACTTCCCATCTTTTTTTTTTGTTCTTTTAAACCAGATTCTGCTGAATTTTCTATGCAGGTGCTGAAAGCTGGGCTGGAGGATCAGTTCCAGTATTTCGTTATTTTTTAAGGAAAAAAGAAACGAGACATTCGTGTTCTTTTTTGTTTCATGCTATCTGTTTTTATACTAATTTTCATAAAAAATGTATTATTTATCTATAACATCAAATTCATTTTTTACATGGGGAATAAAGATTCTTCTCTGTTAAGTATTCATTTTTTATTGTTTGCAAATTTTTTTCCCAATGTTTATTTTTATTTTTTTATTTAATATATATATATATATATATTGATATTGACAAGTAGAGTGTTCGTGTTTCACCCAAAAAAAAAAAAGCATGTACAAATCTGAGTTCATACAGGATGAGAACACATGTGTATTGAAAAATTAATTTCATAGCTTTATTTATTTATACCAGGCAATAAACATCCTCATTTAAGGTTTAAGTCAGTGATGAATACAAATGTGGAGTGTACTTGTAAGCTTGATAATACTTTGTCCTTATTTTATGTAAGTTTCGATTAGGAAAAATAAAAAAAATTGGCAGGGTCTTAAAAACTCAAACCTCAACTTCTCAATTAATAATAAAAAAATGAAATCTTAACTTTTCAATAATCACATGGATTAAAATTTATGTAAATTTCTCATATATATATATATATATATATATTGTGAGCGCAGTAAAAGAAAATTTATTTTCTAAAACTTCAAACTTACGTCTCATTGGCTTCTTAATCAGAAGTAACTAAAAAAAACATAAGAAAAGAATAGCACACCATACAGACGAAGATACTCGGTGGTCTCCTTTAATATCTTAAGTAGAGAATCTTAGTATAATGGCATTCTTAGTACAACCTTTAAATTTATTTAACTTAAAAGCTTGGAAATTTTTAACTTGCTACAAGCAATACACAGTCTCCCATAGAACAATTATAAGCATTTTACTAATTAAACTTTTGGAAGAATACCCTATTTAGTCGCTCAAATATAGTCAATCTGCCCCTTTGGTCCCTCTAATATTATTTGTCTTTAAGTGGTCTCTTTATTTTAATATTTAGAAAATGTAAGTCTTCGTAAATGCTCTCTCGATTTTTTGAGCGCTAGATCAGCTGACCTCGTTAGCAACTCAACACTTATTCAGCCCCGGAGTGATCCTCCTTCGCTCGACTGAGAAGACCTTTGTTGCCTCTTGATGGACTTCGTCATCTCAGTCACCGGTTACCCTTTAATTTTTGCTTGTGGTTCTAAGAATATAACACCCTAGGTGATATTTGCACTCCTAGTTTCGTATTTCACTTTGTTTCTGTTTTGATATTTTGATCAAAATATCAAAATAATCCCTTTATTTTGCATTTTTTTGACTTTTTAAGTCCATCTAATATAAAATCCGTTTAGTAAAATAAATTGAAATCTCTCGGATAATCACCTGGTAAAACAAAATTGAAGTTGATAAATATATTGATTCAAATTGAAGTTTAGACCCCGTATTAAAAAAAATTATAGTTTAATATCCTGCCAAAAAAAAAATTACCGAAAAATGAAACTGATCATTGCAACATCAAAGTTCATCATAGCAAACTACACAATTCAAAAGCTAATTTTGCTAAATTTTCAGATAGAACTTCAAACAGAGCTAAGTTTCATTCTCAAAACACAAACTTTGGAGCTAATAATATACATACACATGCAAAAGTTCAGTTTATATCCAAAAAGAGTTGCAAACAAAACAAGCTTCCTTTATCCCTTCCTCGGCTTCTTCACTTACGGCGACGATGAAAAAGCCTCACTGTCATCAGAACTTCCCGATGAGACATGGCAAACCGGAGAATGGCAAGGTGCGGTACTGATGAATGCTGCTCGATCATCCTTAGTGTTCACTTCCTTGCAAACTCGATCTAGAATCGAAAGAAAATCTCTGACAACCATGAAAATTCTAAATGGATGAGCTTCTTCCTTTGCAGAATCCCCATGAAAATACTCCGTCAACTCCCTGACCATAGACAGCGCAACACCCTCCTGCATTTGCACGGTAACAATCTCACCTTCCGCAGTTCTCAAGAAACCATTCATTGATTCATGGAATCGCTCGCCGTTGTTCAATCTTATAACATCTCTTATCTTGTCTATTCCGGTAGCAAGCTTTGAGCTAGAGCTGCAGAGCATGTCGAAGTCCATGGCTGCAGCTTTCTTCACATTGATGAGCTCGTCCCCGAGACGGGAAACAACTTGAAGGCCGAGCCTTTTACATTCTTGATCATCTCGTGAGACATTAACTTGATTTCTACGGCTTGCTAGAAGGCGATAACCTTCAGCTTTTACGATTTCTTGAACTACAAAATGCAAGAGGGTTGTCTTGCCATCGGTGCCTTTGATGTCAACTAGCTTGAGAAGTGTGTCGAGTTTGAAGGCACGAGCATCCCCCCGGTTTGTGCCAATGTTCATGCGGTTCCCAGTCTTTAGAACTGCTTCAAGAAGTTTGAGAAATAATCGACTGTTTCTCAACTCATCGCAAGCTTCCTGTGAAATTATCGAAGTAGACGTACAATTGGAAGACCAGCACAAGTTACATTAGCCGGCGAAAGAACTGATAAAAGTAATGTCATTAAAGATTTACCTCGAGAGTTTGGAAGGATTGTTTGAGGTGATCAACCTCCGAATTGAAATTGGCAATGTAAAGCATGGCATCAACTCTCTTGAACGCAAACGGTATGTCAAGAATTGCTTTAAGAAATGTTTCGGCGACTCCCAGCTTGTGATTCAAATCATTCCTGTGTTCTATCAGTTTCCGCTCTTCTTCTTTATTTGGAGCCATTTTTTGTAGTGTTTCAAGAAGCTCACAGCCCAAGCTATCCACATTCCCTGCACGACAAAAACATGTGAAATAACAAATAGGCATCACCTTGTTCATCAAATATCAGCAAGATTTACACTGAAATCACTTCAGAAGTGCTCCATATTTATACAGACAATCAGAAGCACACAAATGTAAAGGAAGACTTGGCAATGAAACTGAAAGGAAATAATGTTTTTCTTCCATAAAATAGTTCACAACCAAACTAGCAAGATAATGAAATACAATAAATTATTATAAACTCATATAGTTCTCAACCTCAATAACAAGAAGTAACTGGATATCAAAATTGTCACCTAAACAACGCATGCTACCAATGCATCAACACTGGATACAAGAATTCAAATGAAAAGAAAAGAAAAGAAAAAAAAAAAGGTCTCACCTTCCAAAAGAGCATCACAAACATCCTCTTTGCTCACATTCAAAGCTTTCAGCAAAATGGCAATGTTCTGCGACTTTCTTGGATCAAGCAACACAGTTTTATCATCCCCCAGTGAATAAAACTCTTCCCGCCTTCCCTTCATCCCAATCTTCGCAGGATTGCATACAAACAAGCTCTCAATCATCTCTTCATTCAACCTGTCCACCATTGCAATTCATTCAAGAAGTTTTCTATGGATACATGCATGTTTCCTTCTTTTATATATATATATATATATATATAAAGTTTTGGTTTGAGATTCTCACTGGAATGAGCCAGATTTCTTCAACTGATCCCAAACCATTGCACGGTCGGAGCTCGGCGGAAGCTTATCCCAATGCAAAGCTTTCAGCTTTACTCTCCGTTCATTCTCACACCGATCATACCTCGGCGGCACAAGTGGCGGCGGCGGCGGTGGGGGAAGCCTCTCCGGTCGAACTCCATGGGAGGAGAAGTGTAAAAGCTTGGACCTTTGATCCATATTCTTCTCAGAATCTCCATCAAAAGCTTTCTTCGTGGTCAGTGATTCAATGGTGGAAACGGACGGGCTTGAACTCACCGGCAAAGAAGACACGGTCGGCGACGAGCTTGAAGAAGAGCTATTTGAGCCGGACTTCTTCTTCAAAGGGGCAGCTTTGGGGGAGTAGAACTCATCCGAAGAGGATTCGGCGGCGTCCGCGGTCGGCCGGCTGAGAGGAGGGAGTGGGCGAAGCTCCGGCGACCGCGCCGGAGGGGGAGCGGCAGGTGCGGGTGGGACTTGAGGGTGGGGGCGAGAGCTGACGAGAGTGCCCAAGTAGAGGAACTCTGAGCTTGTTGGGCGAGAGGAAGTGTCAAGCTTGGGGATGTCAGAAGGAGCGGAGTTGGGCGGAAAGAGACGGTGGCTGTCGGAGCGAGAGTCCTCGGCGTCGTTGAAGGTGCGGGTTTGGCGGCGGCGCTGGCGAAGGTAGTGAAGAAGGAGAAGGACAGAGAGGAGAAGGAGGAGGGCTAGAATGGGAATGAAAATGGAAAGGAGAAGTTTGGAAGCGTTTGTCTGGCGAGGGGCAGAATGGGAAGAGGTAGGGAGAGTTAAGGAAGAGATGTTTGCTGGGAAGGTTGGAAGAGAGGGAGAAGGAGGTGGTGGTGGGGAGGGGTAGGTTGGGAAGAAAGGGAGACTAGTGGTGGTGGTGGTGGTGGTGGTTGTGGAGGGGTATTTTGGGAAGGGAGGTGAGGAAGGTGGTTGAGTTGGAGCTGAAGCTGGAGAGGGAGAGGGGCTTAGTGGGAAGAAGAAAGAGTGATACAAAGCTCTGAGTAGGGGCATTATGGGAGTGTTGGGAAGAGAGAGAAGAGTTCTGTGTGAAGAGAGAGAAGAGTTTTATGGTTTCATGGCATTTGAAATGAAGGAGAGAAAAGAGTTTTTATGGTTTTTTGGCACTCTAGAAAGTGTTTGAAGAAAGGGAGCATGAAAAGGTGGTGAAGTTGATGGAATGGAGAGTATATTATTTTGACCAAAAAAATAAAAGTGTAGATGATGAGGACTAAATAAAAATTTTTCACATATTTATTTTTATAAAATTATATTTATATATATAGTGGAATAGTAACAAAGATTCAAAATGGTATGATGATTGATGTAAAAAAGACATGAACTATAAACAGTGACTGCACTGCTCTTATTCAAACCAATTATTATTATGACCCAGGTACTATGTTTTTTTACCTGCCTCATAATTTAATCAATCACTCTTGTTGTTTATCTGCTATATACAAATTAAAGGATAAATTTATCTTTTAATAACTAGTCTTGATTTTTTTTTTTCAATTTTATAAATTTATAAAAATTTGTTATTTTATCTGAGGGAAATTTTTTAATACTATCATATATTACTAAACAAGTTGTTAATATCTACTTGATGATAAATTTAATAAATAATACACATTATAATACATCTAAAAATGAAGAATTACTATTAAAAATATTTTCTATCTTTATATTATAATTTTTAAAATAAAATAAAATATAAACGACATGCGTTTTCATTTAAAAAATTGTTAAAATGATAAATATTTAAGTAGCTTAAAGATCTTATTAAAAAATCTTCCTATTCTGTAACTTTAAAGGAAAAATCCACCATTTTTATACAGAAGATCCATACTTAGGCTTATAAATAGTACATAAATAATACTAACTTAAGGAGCCGTTTGATTAGCAATAATGTAGAAAGATTACCACGTGTTATGTGGTAATTTTGATAATAATAGTACATTACTAACTTATAAATATTATCAAAAAAATTAATAATCTTATTACCATCAAATTTAGTGTCTATCTTGAATCACCTTGGTATTCTTATAACTTTTTATTTTTTAATAAATTGATTGCCATGACAACCAAACACGGTAATAAACTTTTTCCGATAATAAAAGTTTCCAACGAAATATAGTTATATTAAATTACCGCAATATTATTAACCATATAATATTATCATTCATATTGTTATACTAATGTCTTAATATGTCATTACCACAAACTAAACCAGTAAATAAAAAACAGTGCTGCAAAAAAAAAAAAAAAAATTTACATTTCATTTGCGTTCTTACGTCATGCATTGGACTATATTTATATTTCCACATGATTTATTATATATACATAAAAAAGCGGAAGCAGAAGAGGAAATGATTGTAACAGGGCCGTGAGATATGAAACGGGCTGGGCTATTTCCAATGTGGGGGCTGAGTCAGGGTACAGTGGTGTCCTCGGGAAACGGGCCCATTGAATATATGACAAAGATCACGGGCCCTTTTCCCACGCTACTGGATCCAGCTGTCTTGCTCCCTTACGTCATCACTACCGTCCACTCTGCCTCGAGATTTGTTTTATTTTGTACTATTTTAATTACATATTTAAATATATATTACACCTCCTGTTTTGGTACATTGTAAGTACAGGTAATAAAAGTAATAATAATAATAATAATAATAATAATAAAGTATAATACTTAAATTAGTATATTTACTTTTCTCTTGGTTTTTTTTTTGTTTCTCTACTTAAAAATATTTTTTAGTTAGTCCTTCTATTTTTGAAAATGTGCTCACTGAGAAAAAAATACTTCTAATTAGTTCTTCTATTTTTGAAAATGAACTCATATTTTTAAAAGTAAAGGACTAGAGTATTTCTAAATAGAGAAATCAATTAAGATATTATAAATAATAATAATAATAATAATGTTTGAAAATTTAAATTTTAGAGAAGAAAAAAATATATTTAATAAACCTTAATCAGCCCTATATATATATATATATCTAACTATATATAATAATATGATTTTTAAAGATAAATTATACCCGTATTATAAAATAAAGATATGAGATTAATTAAGGAATCAAAGATCTTATAATTTTTTTTAAATGCCTTCTCTTTTTAGCACCCGGGGCCAGAATGGCGTTTAAAAAAAAGATTTCTAAGAGTTTGTGTTTTAGAAAGTCAGAATTAACTTTTTTTTTATTAAATTAAAAATATTTATTCAAATAAAAAAAATATATACATCCCAATTCTTCTTAATCATTTTTTTAAGGGAAAATTACTGTTCACCCCTCGTAATTTTCAAAACTTCCCAAAAACCCCCTCCAACTTTTGCACACCCCGGACAACCCTCCGTTATATTTTACATTCCTTTTTAACCCCTGAGGTAAGTTGAAGCGGGTCCACGATATGAAATTCTTTTTTTGCCCTTGCGAAAAGGTGGGAAAAAAAATAGCGCCCGATCATAACTTTTCTTTTATCGATAGTTTTTTTCAATTTTTTTGCCTCCTCGCTTGCTTTTTCTCAAACAAAGTTTAGAAGGCTCATATCTTGTTCTTCTTGTTCTTGTTCTTGTTCTTGTTCTTGTTCTTCTTCTTTTTCTTCTTCTCATTTGGTGTATTCAATTTTTAGCTCTTTCGATTAAATTATGGAGAGTTTTTTTGTGCTATTCTTTAGAATCTGACGGGGAGGGGACGAGTGCTAATGTTCGCAGTGACTTCTTGGGAATCGGTGTTAGGTGAAATATGTGAGCGATGGGGTCTCGATATTTCCCAGTGTCGAGGGTGAAGTTTATCACACCCGATGGACATAAAAGCGGTATGTCTCATATAAAAGCGAGGTTGACTTCCGGTAGCATGTGTCACGTGCGCTCCATCTTCAAATGTTACGTTGTTGATCTTGTTGTTGGGGAGCGGATGATGTGGCATCGTATCCTCACGAAAAGCGAGTTCTTCTCGTTGTAAGTTTCTTCTCGTTTATGTTTATATAGTTGTAGAAGTTAATTATTGTTTATTATCCACTGCCATCTGTTTACATTTATCAAGTTTCCATTTAAACACTATTGTCTCCGATTAACTTATTAACTTATTATTTAACTTTTTTTGTTTTTAACGTTTAAGATTTATGTTTATCGTTTAAATATTTTTGTGTCTCTGTTTAAATATTGATCGTGTTCGTTTAAACTAAAGTGTTGGCGAGGAATTGAGATCTGGCATCGCTTACATTTCCACATCATGGTGAGCACGAGGGTGTGGCGTGCCTTCCTTCCTCATCCGATCAAGTGAAGTGTTGTCGTTGGATATTGGACAGATGTTTTTGAGGCGTTGAACATTTTCGAGAGCGCACTTAGGAATTTTCTGCAATCAAAAGGAATTTTTGACTTCAAATTCTGAAGAGCGAGAAACACGGGTGATTTGTGGAAGGAAGCTTCGACTTCAAAAATGGCGTATAAAGGAAGCTATATTCCCCATACTGAGACGATAGCGAGGCCGATGGATGAAAATCGTGACTGCGTTTGCGACCGCTTTGTGACGAGAAAGGCGACACTGGGTGTCCTAGGCGAAAGAGGATCGAGTCGTGGCGTCCGAGGTCCCATAAGTTGCGTTGTAGCCATTGCCGCGTTTCGGTCGCGATCGCGGATCGTGGAATGAATACATTGCCGAAACTAGGCATTGTGTATATACTTCTTATTATTGTTTAAATATTGAACTTTATATTTAAATATATCTCTTACGTTTTAAATATTTTTATTCTCTGTTTAGCTATTATTTTTTTATCGTTTAAAAATAAATTTGTATCCGCTTAAAATGTACAGACGGGATGGTGCTAGCGGTTCCCCAGCGTAATTAATACACGCTTTCGGTTCCCCAGCGTTTCCACTCCCGTCGCACATAAAAAAATCGGAACATTACATTACACTCTATAAGAGATTATTAAGTAATAAGGATATTTTTAAAGCGAGAAAATATTAAGTATATTTTTTTGTTGTAATTACATTGATATTATTAAATAATAAGGATATTTTTAAAGCAGAAAATATTAAATTTAAAGCAGAGAAACCTAAACTTAAAGCAGAGAAAGCGAAAGTTAAAAGGGCAAAAGTTATCATTATACTGAGTTAAAATGAATGTTGATATTAGCCGATAATGAAAATGAAAATGAAAGCAGAACCCTACCCGATAATGTACCTGCGGACTACAATATCATCCAACAAGAACAGAACCTCAAAAGCGAAAGCAGAATGAATTTAATTGAATTTAGATACATGTACATTTACATTGATAAAATTTGTCATGTTCTTCGGAAAAAAATGAATTGAATTTAAAAGCTGGTTTACATTTGAAACTATTACACCTATCTGATGACTATGACCCAGCTTGCGTACACTCCCCTACGGTTCGTTTTACACGATAAAAGCGGAGTTTAAACAATTACATTGATATTTACACAATGAACTATATGCTTAAACACGAAAGTGTATGTTAAACAATGAATCCGGATTATTAAAGAAAGAATCGTGTATACAAATATAGAAAGAATGACTAAGAACCCGCTTGCGAAGACTCCCCTCTGGCTGTGATGCTTGGTGCCCTCCCCTACCCTAAGTATCACGGGAAACATACCTGTCATCGAGATAAGGGGACGTCGGTCTGCGAGTACCCGTAGCTTCTCACCCGGCGAGTAGCGCTCGATAAACCGCATGACATAGACGCTGCGATCGACACTTCCTTTTTTTACGTCGTGGGGCTTCGATTAGTCGTGAACAAGCGGGTACTGCGATCGCCCGACTCGCCCAACTCCATGTCGATCTGAGGTCGAATAGGTTCAGTTTGTCGAGATATACAAGTTCATATTAGAATGCCGATTATTTACCGAACACTATTACACAAACACAAATTATTAAAAGCACTTACCATTTCTAGCGCGTTTTTTTATCGTATTCTTCGCTTTGGCATGAAGAATAATGCACATATTCTTGTTTTTTCATTGTCGAGGGGACGGCGACATGGAAGTGGCCACTCATAATTATCGGGAGGATGACGATGTCCACTTTCATGCAAGTTCTTGGCGGCATCTCCAATCATAGCCATCGTGGATTCATGTGCGTCGTCGCCACGCTTTGGCGTGAACAAGGCCGGTGGCGGGTGTGATGGAGCGGCGCCTCTTATAACGATATGACACTACGCTCATCGTCTTTTGCAAGATACATACTGAATGCGTCCATCACGTCAAATGCGTGACCATCTCCTTCCCCTCGAGCGGGTCGAATAGATTGGCCCGTGTGGTCTTGGCAGTCGTTCTTCCACACGAGCGGTCTTTGTGGTTGAGCGGAACAAAGACATGTAAACAATGTTGTAAGTATAAAAATTAAGCGTTAAAGTATAAACTTTAAATTCTATATTGAATGTTTTAAGCAGTAGCGGTAATATTTAAAAGGGTATCACTTATAAGTTAAATGTTATGCAGTAAATTTTTAAGCGTTAACGCTCCTACTTAAATGGTAACTAAAAGCAGTTTAAACAATATCATAAAAAAACTTCAAACTTACTTGTCCATAGGGGCGGTTGAGGAAGATCCTTATCAACTCACTGCTCGTACTTATTGAGTCGCGATTGGCAGCGTATTTTTTTCTTGAATGAAGACTTTCCGAAGTTCTTCTACTTTTTATTGGCTTCCTTTAATGGGGGCACGACGGCGGCATCAGCGGGAGACACTTCCTTACATGCTTCTTGTTCTTGTGGGATTGTGTGCGCCTCGATGCGGCGCGATCGACCGTTAGTTCCACAGTGAATTCCACCGTTGAGGTTAGACTCAGCGACCTTCTCAACCAGTGAGTTCCGGCGGCGGCATCGATGGGAGACACAGCGTTGTGCGGTTGTTCTTCTTCATGGATTGTGTCCATCTTTGATGCCCTGCTTTGTCGGCGCCGGTTCCACCGTATGCGTGATGTCGTCAACAACGAGTCGACGATCTTTTTCCACCGCGGCAAACTCGGCGCCATCTTGATCTCCTCCACCGTGATGGGCATGTCATCAGCGTTAACAACATCGACCGCCGATGAGTGCTGCTGCCGATGGTCTTTGCTATTATTTCATCGTCGGTAGACGCGGGTGGAGACGGAGGCATTATTGTTTTCCTCTTTTTTTGCAAGCTTCTTGAATGAGGCCGTCTTTGAAGGGCCACCCCGATGATGTCCTCGTCGTTGAACTCCGACGGCGTATCTGTCCCGGGTGCTTCATTTGTTTGAAGGGAAGGCGCAGTCGATTGTGACTGTGGCCGGCCTTCAATGCCTCCACCCGGCGACAAGTCGAGGGAACTTCGGTCATCAAAAATCAGCGAAAGCTGCGTGAGAGTTGCGGTGACATCCTCGCCTAGTGCCGTGAGGGGCGCCACGTTCGGGGAGTGACAGCGGTCGGGGAAGCCCGCGGTCGGGCGGGGTGGGGGAGGGCTTCTCCGGCCTCGGCGAATGCGTTTTGGCACGAGGCGGGGAGAGCGGCGTCCGGTAGCGCAAGGAAGAGGTTGCCCTCTCATCTTGCCTTTGAGCAAGCGGTTCGGGAGCAATAGCATCCGACCGAGCGGTTGGCCCGAACAAATACTTCTTCATCAGCATTCGCCGGAACCAGCTCAGGAAACTAGCATGTGTAAAGCAAACAATCTTAGCGAAATTATTTAGTTTAAACAATTAAAAACTATATTTACACATGTAACTCAGTATATTTAAAGCGTTATAACCTATTGTGTTAAAGCGAGTAAACAAACAAATTAAACATTAAACTAAAAAGTTTAAGCGGTAGTTGAACAAAAGTTAAGCGGTAAGTTATAATGTTAAGCGATAGATGAATAAAGTTAAGCGGTAAATGATATGGTTAAAGCGTTAACGTCTCGAGTTAAACAAAAATATTTTTTTGAATTATTACCTCTTTTTCCTTCGAGAGATGACAAACTCGTCTCTATCGTCAGCTTGCTTCAGGTAAGTATTTTTCACCGTAGCACGGCATCCTTGGGATCTTCATGAACGGACTTTCTTTCCGGTTCGGTCAGCTCATAAAAACCGGATGTTAAGCGCTACAGTGCGACCCTTAACATACCCGGTGTTGGTCTTCTTCCCCGCGCATCTAGATTGCACTCGGGTGGCGGCTTGTGGTATGTCCTCCATAAGCCACTTGTGCGTCGCTTGCGCCCATGCGTGGCGCCCCATTCCGGGTAGATCATCGACATAATCAGCGATCCGAGTTAGGAACCGAGCGAGGGAGGTATTTGGGAAGAGGATTGTACCCGGGAGGTACACCATCGATGGTTTGGCAAAATTCTCCTCTTCTCCCTCCGTCCAGCGAGTTCTTTGAAGAGTGCTCTGATGGAGTCTCTGTGTCTCGTACGTCTTCGATAAATACCTCTCTTGAAAAGTCGACCGTGTTTTTCTTCTTACGAAACACGATTGCCTCCCCCATCGCAACGCGAGCGAGACGATTGCCACATCTTCGAGGGCTCGAAAGTCGGCATGCTTTCCCGATCCACGAATTTATTGAGTGCGGTTATCGTATCTACTGCAAGAGAGTCGAGAAGGGTCCGCTCTTGGTATACGACTTCCAACTCGATGAAATCGTCGTGAGCGGTGTCGCTTCGGATGATCTCCGATGTCGAGGGATCATGTGAACTTTCAGATTCGACCCGCGGTCTCCACTCTAGGGTGTCAAGTAGCATCGCCCGTTAACTAGATTGACCGCCGTAATCACAAGCCTGCGACAATAACGACGACATTGTTAAGCGGAAATGTAATTTGTTAAGCGGTAAACACTCGGTTCTTAAACAGCGATATCATTTTTTTAAGCGATGGCGTATACTATTAAGCAGAGATACAAATAATTAAGCGGAGGCGAACTAACTTAAAGCGGTAAAAGCTCATTGTTTAAGCGGAGACCTCGTTTTTACAAGCTGCAACCATATCAGCGAAAGGAGTAGCGTAGATTATAAACATTACACAAAAGCACAACAATCGGGAAAAACCATTTCGATCAGTATACATAGGCGAAAATGTAAAACAAAACAAAAACCCTAGCCGAGACATCTCCCTGCGGACTAACAAAAACCCCGACCGATTAATCCCCACGAAAGCTTGATGTCTTCCAACAAAAACAAAATCACAAACCAAAACCGAAAAAAATGTCTCTTACGTATGGAATAGTTAACAAAAAAACCATAATGAATACCTTAGGCTGCAAAGTGACGAAATCTCAGAATACTTGCAGGGACTTCTTCTTGAGGCGCGGGTGGAAAGGGAAGAGTCTAGGGTGGGAAGAGAAGAGCTGGAGAGCGAGTTGAGCTGAGTCGCGAGTTGAGAGAAGACAAGCAGTTTGTAATGCCTAAGAAAAAAACCCACCCACTTCCTCTCACACTGCAGAAATGGGTGCGACCCACGACTTCCGTCAGAGGCATTTTCGTCCATAAAATTTTTAAATACACTCCGTTTAATGCCGATTACGTACTTTGGGGGTTTCAAAATCATGGAGTTGAAAAGGAAGGGGTTTTTGGGTATTCCGAAACTATGGGGGTTTGTTTGGCAATTTGGCAAAGTTGTAGGGTTTTTTTGACAATTTCCACTTTTTTTAATCCAAATGCACTATTAAATCAATTAAAAATTTGGATATATAATAATATAATTTACAAATTATACCTTTATTATAAAATAAGAATACATGATTAATTAAGAAATTTTAAGATATTATAATTTTTTTCCTTACACTAAATTAAAAATATTATCCAAATAAAAAAATTACTCACAGTTTTATGAAGCAACAGGCTTCCTTTGGCTATATATTTTTATATACATAAAAATTTAATTTTAAAACAATTTACTTAAACAATTTAGAAGTCTACTATTTGGACCAGCCAAGTTAATCATATTTTAAAACAAGTGAATAATATTTATATATATATATATATATTATCGATTAATCTTTTTATTTGTTTAACGTATGTTATATTTCTTTTTTTTTTAATGACGATATTATTATAATGTGTAAAGATGCATTATGGTATTATTCTTAAGTTAATTTCTCCAATGAGAATTCGAACCCTCATCACACTCCATAATTCACATAAAAAATTTATTTTATCATTAACCATTTAGATTAACCATTTAGACTAAGTAGTCTTGAATTATAATCAAATATTTATTTTATAACTAAAATAAAAAATAGTAAATTGTAATATTATTCATTTTTATATAAATAATATAAAAATTATTCCTTTCAGCTTGTAAACTATATAAAAAATCTATTTCATTTTCTTATTACAATGTTTTTAATTAAGTTAAATAATTTATTTTATACGTGAATAGCCAAATCATCAATAATATAAAAATAAGTGCAAGATCTACATGTGAAAAAAAAAAATTCACATCTAAAATTTTCCGCTTGCATTAAAAAATTAAAAATAAAGACCTGATTGCTTGGACATAACTGAAAATTTTAGTTTGTAAATATAATATAGAATCATGAGACACTTTGGGATAGTTCTGAAAACAAAATATCTAAAATTTTTTCTAAAAAACAATTAAGATAATAGGAATTTTTCACTGAAGTTTAGAAAAATGCAAAACTATATGGTTCAATCTCATTTACTGATCAAACATTTTAATTTTCTACTGGATTTTACTTTTTTTTCCTATATTTTTTTTTTCCCAACAGACAACACATGCCCTTCACTTAACATTTTGTTAAATAAGTATTAAAATGCACCACCTAAAGTTTATCAACATTTATAGCTTATTAACACGATCAACGGCATATAGAACAATAAAAGTCTATCACATGTATATATATGGAACAATGAAAGACCATCACGTGTACACGTAGAAGATTAGCTAATAAATTTTCTACCATACAACTATGAAGAGAGAAAATAAATTCTTCTCACATAAGATCCCCTACCATGCAATACCAAAAAGGGAAAATATGACTCCTCCAGGGGAGATGAGTTCAGCAGGAGAAGCACTGTAAATAATACCATAAATGCAAAGTTTTGAACCCACATCTGACTATGTACTACTAAGTGCTTTTACCAGCAAACTCAACAAGTGTTAGCATAATTTATACTTTTATTCAAATATTCAAATAATATTTATCAATGAAATTATTATAAAATAAATTAAAATCATATTTAGAAGTAAATATATTCGGCAAACCAGGGCCAGTTGGTCTGGTTCAATGTTCTACTAATTCCCAGATTTACAGCAACACCCCCCAATTTATTGGAAATTTCATTTATCTTGTACTCATTCATGGTTTAAATAAAACCCCCTGTTTTTTGGAAATTTCATTTAGCTTTTGATAAGTCTTCGTATAACAGAAACACCCCTTACTTTATCAGAATTTCATCCCAATTTAACATAAACAATTCAAAGTAATTAATTAAAAATTTTATTTATTCTAATTACCCCATGTGACATCTGACAGAGTTAATAAATCTCTAAATGGTCGTTAAACCATCGTAACTGGTGCACCTCCGTGCCTATCTGTCCTTTAACACCCCATTGTGAAGCAACACTTATCACTTTTGTAAAAAAAAAAAATTACTTAACATTTAATAATTCTCAGTTTAAAACTTTAAACAACGCCACCCTTAGATTTTAATAATTCCACTTCTAATTAATTTAACAAAAATACACAGTCCCACGCACACAAAAAATTATTGCATAATTTAAATTTATTTTTAAAAACCACCCTTAATTTTTTGGAAATTTCATTTAGCTTATATAAAGTCACAGTTTAACAAAAACACCCTAACTTATTGAAAATTTCATTTAAACCCTTGCTGGAGTTCACCCTCTACAATCCGTCCAATATCTTCTCTTCGCTGCGTCTTCATCTAAAGACTAAAACCAGAGAAAGCAAAGAGGAAAGGGGACCGTGAAACCCTAAAAATCCCACCTTTTTTCACTGTTTCTTCGCACGAATCCTTTGAAATCCAATCCCCCGGTGCTTCGATCTCTTTGGTGGTGTGCTTTCAGCGTCGCCGATGGGGAAGAACCAAGCCTACAAGGCCATGCAGAGGGCGAGGGTTGGCTCGACCTCCGGCGGCCCGGAGGAGATCGAAGATGGAATGGTCTGTCCCCTTTCATACCATAATCTGTTTATCTCCTCGTTTTTAAGGATTAATTTGTGTGGATTTGGTGCTTGGCCGCTTAAGCTTTAAATTTGGTGATTAGGGTTTGGAGACTTTTTTGTTTCGTTATCTAGCATTAGGGTTTGAAGAATTTGAATTTTTCGTTATTGAGATTGAACCATTTTGTAAAGGGTTAAAGCTTTCAATGGCCACCACTGTAATGTTTATCCCATTGAGATTTCACTTGATATCAAGATTTTTTCATTTTTTCTTGAACAATTTATACCTGTCATTTATATCTAGGCTGAGATACATGTAAACAGACTTGTTTTTGCTTTTCACATAGGCCTGAGAAGAGCTCTGCACATACAATGTATTTTTGCAATTTGTGTAATTTTAAGGCTCTCCTGCATAAAATGATGAATAGTGACAGAACTGAGAATTGAATGGAATTAGTAGACGGTAGAAGAGTACATTAGCCAATTGTTTCTCTAAAACAAATGAAAGCAGCATGAAGTCCTGCCAACTTTGGAGCTCCTTGTGTAGCTATGAACAACTAAATTTCTAGTTTGTCAGGTGTCTGTAGACAGGTTTGCCAACATAATGTTGTGGGAGTTGGATAATGTTGATGTATAGATTTAGTGTAGTTTGGGGAAAACCAAGTTTTTTATGAAAACAAAAGAGCATAAATCTACAATTTTCTATTATCAACCTTTTCCGCAACGATGTTTTGTAGTAACTTCAAATAGAATGCCCGTAGTCTAAGTGGTAGGGCTCTTCATGAAACTGGTTTTTGATGAAATGAGACGCAGAAATTTGATTGCTCCTTTATTGTATGAGCTTTCTGCTTGCAATTGAAGACAATTAACTGGAAGTGTTGTCTCTAAATGCACTTTGTCGTTACCTGCCATTGTTGTTTGTGTTGTAAAGAGTTCCATTTGAAACATACTTTCTATGATCTACCATCCTTTATTTGAAGCCTTTTTTAGCATTGCAGATGATTTTTCCCCCTTCAAGTATTGAACCATGCATTTTAGTTTCTAAGATATGCTAGAACATATAAATTTTCTGAATCATTTTGGCTTAATGCTAGGTTAGTGGTATGAGATTTTTTAACTTGAATGGCTTAACGCTAGGTTACTATCCCAGAGGGTCTTTTTTTCTCATAATGTAACTGGAAACATTATTTGCCAAGTGATAATTGTGAGTGCTTAGAAGAGTGTACTCTCAACTCTGGTTAACTGATTTTATTAACTGTTTGTTACATTTTGTCGAGAGGAATAAAACACAAGCTTCATTTGGCTTTCGCATATAGCTTAAAACACATTTTTTGGATAGCTCAGTGTGCTGGTTTTATTGATCTAGGAAAGTAACTATATATGTACATAGGACCTTGGATTTATACTCTTCTACAAAATCTATTGATATCGTGTGAAACCTCTTATTTAGCAGTGCTTCTGCGTGTGTACATACTTTTCCTTGGATTTTTACTAACGAGGACCATCACAGACGGATGGTTCTTTTCATTCACCAGAGTGGCATGCTGCTCGTTTGGCCAGCCTGAAAACTTCTCACACAATAACATGGGAAGAATACAAGAAGAAACAGAAGGTAATTCATTTTTACTATGGAAAGTACTAATCTTTTGAGCACTGGAAGCGAGTTCTGCTTTCATTCATTTTCTTTGTACTTTTTGGGTGATCCAATAAATTTTGACCTAATGAGTTTTCTTTATATCTAGATATATGAAGATATTGTCTTTTAATGCTATGCAACTGCCTTGCTACGTTCATACCGGATCATCTCTAAACTTTTTCATGCTAGTTAACTGGATCAGAAACAATTCCTATTAATTGGGAAAAGGCTAAGAATTTGATTGTCTCAAGTTTGGATGATTTAAAGTACAGGCATTCCACCTCTATGGTCCTTGTTTTCTTTGATAAAAACACAGCACAACAACTATGGGCAGTAAACTTGTGATAATTTTAATGAATCTCAAGCAATAAGGAAGGAACAGGAATCAAAGACAATAGAATAAAAAAAACACTAGGGAGGAGAGGGGGTGGGAAAGATGGGATCGGATGAAGTATCTGCAAGATATTTATGGTCCCATAAATAGATTTATTTCTCCACTCCAATTTTTTTTATGCATCAACTGAACTTAGTATCACATTCTCCTGCTCAATCATCGATAGTCCATCTATATTGCTACCTTTATGATTTATCATCTCAGACATCAAGGTGAAGAGCCAACTGCTCCGTATTTTCATATGAAAGTTTTAGACATTTGTGTCATTCTATTTCATTGTTTCAAGATTCTGAGTGATAATGCATGGGAAGTATGAAACAAGTTTGTTCAACTTGAAGCCTATTCTTTGTGTCTTTATTTTATTTCAGTTCTGTTGCAGATGATATAAGGTGTTTTGTCAAATTACTCACTAGTTATGATTACCCTCTTAAAATACAATTTATGCCAAATTTTTATGAATTTGTTGGCCTCCTTTAGTGTGATTTCATATGTCACCTTCTCATTCTTCTAGATTGCTAATGATTTGGTTCCTGATTGCTGTTTCAGGAGGATGAATTAAAAAAGGGTGAGCTGGAAGCTGACAAAGACAGAATGATGAGAGAATACAGGGCCCAGTTGGATGCTGAAAGGGCGAAAAAACTTTCTCATGGAAGAAACCATTCCAGCATCAAGTTGAACCACAAAAAAGGTTGTTGTGGAAGTTTTTTTTACTGAATCTGTGTTTCTTTTTCATTCGGAATTGGAAAACCATAGCCTGATTTTAGGAGGGATTTCTATTTATCTTTCACCATGTTTTTATTCAGATGTGTTAGGTTCTATTTAGTTACATGTTCTTTATTATGCGTTTGTGTAGTTTGAAATTTGAAGTTTCTTATATAATTCTGAGACATGTTCATGTAGAAAGGAAGGATAAAGATTTGAAGAAAAGGAGCAGCAGGAAGAGAAAGGTTTTTTTCTAAAACTGATGGCATTATTTCTTTTTAATTCCTTTTTTTGGTAGTCCATGCATTTCAGAGATGCACCTGATCTCCTTGAATGCAGGCTTGTCCTTTCATTCATTGGTTTATGATATTTATATGTTGGTATATCTATTATTTATTTAATTTTCACAAATGACATTGTATGCTATCCCTATGTCATTTCTCAGACCTTCCTTTTAATATTACCAATAAACAGAAGTTGCAAATGGCCCTTGCCATCAGCATTGTTCCTTTATGAGGATGAAGATTAACCAATCTACTGTTTGGCAGAACTTTGAAGATATATTTATATATATACATCTGTGTTTTCTTTCTTTCTTTTTTGGGTGTGTGTGTGTATTTAATTCTTGTATGTTTTTCCTATAACCTGCATACTCTTGTCAATTTTATCATTGTGTGATTTTTGGCATCCTTTGACAACCATATTAGTAAGTCGGATAAGCAAAATTTGGGATTAATCCCAAGAATATGTATGATTTACAGTGGCCAAGTTTCTGTGGGATAGACTAAGAGCATAACAAAGAAGAATTGAAAGGAAATAAAAAGGGTGGTTTAGGGATATAAATAGTTCAGAGCATTCATAGAATATTGAAAAAGAAATCATTGATTAGGTATTAAATTTCTTTTCTTATTTTGTCGATTGGCAAGAAAATACTGGTGGTTCTCTGTGGGTGCTTTATAGCCATTGAAGTAAGAAAAGTTGTCTTATATAAGGTTTTGCAATGCTTTAATTTTATTGGAAATACATTTTGTGTTTCATCTCCAGTTGATCAATACTTAAAATTTCTAACATTGAATTAATCATGCAACAGCACAAAAGGAGATCATCGGAATCAAGTTCATCTAGTTCATCTTCTGAATGTTCTAGCAGCGACGACGATGAGGAAAGAGACTCAAGGAGATCAAGGTCACGTTCCCGGTCCCGGTCCAAATCTAAGAAAAGCAAGAAAGAAAGAAAGCACAAGTCGAGAGTGAAGCATTCAAGCAACAGCGATGGTGAGGAGCGCGAGGGGCCCTTGCCATTGTCCAGATTCTTTGGAAATTCGAAGAGCTGATCATTCAATCTGTATCTTCATAGATATCCATTTTCTAGTGCATGGATGTCGGTAAAATTGGGTTAAAAGAATGGCTTCACCTCTCTGCACACAATGGAGGCTGGTTTAATTGTTTACATGCAGTTCTTGCCCTCCTGGAGATGTCACTATGTTTGTGTAGTTGAATTTTCTGTATTTTATCAGACATGTATAAACTTGATGTGAGATTCATGCCATTAATTAATTTGGTCACCAGGATTTTTCCCCCCTTTTTTTCTTTATGGATCTAACTATCTGGTTTTCAAACATTCAGAGAGTCTTATGGTACAGTTTGCTTGTATTGAAAAATATTTTCATGACATGCAATATATATCATAAATTTTCACAAAATAAACAGTTTTTCAATACTGTCTTTCATTTTGTGACAACATTTGTCAATGAGCTGATTTTTCCAATAATGAATACATTTGTCAGTTATTGAATACTTACCTTGAACAATAAGCGAATACCAAACTACCAAAAATGAGATTTGAAAAACCCGGCAGATCCAAATCCCTCTGCTGTGTTTAATGAATATTGATGCCAATCTTAGGCTTGAAATCAAACTCAAGCTCCATTGAAAGCTTTGGGATTGAATTGAATCTACAACCACTGATTGAGGTAGGGTTGTACTTATCAGTGGTAGGGTTGTACTTGCTTTTTTTCGTGTGCACGCGCGCATTTACACCCTAAAAGAAATTGGGTATATATATATATATATGACGACCATTCATCTATGGACATCCATTATCAACCGTTGGATCTCACATTGATAAACAATAGTTAATATAATAACAAATACAGTAATTACTGTTTGGAATAATATATCATACAATACTACTGTTTGCTGGGCGGGCACCTATGTACATCTGGCCGGAGGAATTCAAAAGGGCTAGTGTGCCCAACGGAACAGTGCGCGAGATGAGTTATCTTCTAAATCAGGCCCCTTTCTCTGGGGAGGGAGAGAGCCGGAATTACAGGACTAGGCTAATGGATTTGGATGGGGCGGTAGGAGATAGAAAGAGGTGGAGGCTGACCGGCAATGGTACCTTCACGGTGAAATCTTTCTATTCTTTTCTCATTGATGGTGGTGTGCGTTGCTCTATTGCTAGGTTCTTCTGGAGAAAGCCGTGTCCGAAGAAAGTTAACCTGTTTAACTGGTTAGCTGAGAAGAATAAGATTCTCACCTTGGATGTCCTTGCGAGAAGGAGTTGCAATCGCCTCCCTACGACGACCTGTGTCTTGTGTAATTCGGCCATTGAGTCGGCTGACCATCTCTTCTTACATTGTTTAGTTGCTAGAAAGGTGTGGGGGTACTTCGTACATTTACTGCATCTTCCAGATCCTCCCGGGTCTATGCAGGAGATTTGGCGGGGTTGGAGAACCTTGATTCGGGCTAACTTTAGGGAGATAGGGGTCTTAGTCGCTAAGGCTATTGTGTGGAATATTTGGCTAGTTAGAAATGATTGTATCTTTAATGCCAATTGTTTGTCTACGCATGCTCTTGTTTTGAAGATTGACCGTATGTTGATATCTTGGCTCTCTTCAGTTGGCGAAGGTTTGCGAGAGACGATGGAGGATCCTATTGCCTTGCTTCGGCAGAGCACGGAGGCCCTAAGGACCAGTAGAGTGGAGGCTGTCGGTGACCCACTCTCCGGGGTAGATCATGTTCATCTCTCGGGCTAGTCTGTTTGTGTTTTCTGTTGTTGGGCTGAGAATCCTTTGTTGATTCTCATTCGGTGTTGTTAGTTCTGCCACTCCTCGTTGTGTCCAACGGCTGATAATTAAACGGCTATAGATTTTTTATATATGGATGTTTTGCCTATATATATACATTACATTAAAAAATACATATAATAGTCACACAAAGACCCTAACAAATTGGCAAGATGCATAACTACAAATAACTTTTGCTTGACTTGATGCAAACGGTACAAACCTGTTTGGCTCACACTGATTGTTGAATAGTACAAGAGAGAACTATATACCAACGCCTAGGTTATAAGGATATTTGGGGCATAATGTACACTTTAGAGCAAGTATCAGAATTTCCAAAATACATATTGGCAGCCAAAATTTGCTTGAAAATAAATATGATGATCAGTCATCCAACCTTGCATCAGAATTGAAAACGGCAGAACAGCAGAACCATGCTCACTTTGCCGTATTCTTGCAATCAGAATGTTACACAGAATATCTAGGTTTAGCTTTGGTCAATCTCACTCTGCTTCCAGTTCAGCACCGAACTGCTCTAGTCTTGCAGCATCAGCATCATAGTCCCGGATTTGCGCATGGTTTATAGAGCCATCATCCACGCTTGCATGGATCTGCCGGCCACCAAACCTGTCCACACAGGAAGAAAATAATCAGAGGAACAGAATACATGCTAGACAATGACCAAAACAAAAAATTATCAACACAATGCGGAAACACAACAAATTCAAACTGCGAGAGAGTTAGTGTATGATGATAGATTTATATGATTTCTAAAACACAAAGTGTGAACAATTCCATCATTGATATTGAGCAATGCAAGAGTTTCAGTTTTCCGTGAAGCATAAGCAAGAGCTTTGTTGCAGAATACCCTGCTTCTTCACAAGAAAATGAAGACTTAAGAGTCCATTTGCCTTTGTAGATGGGAACTTTAAAAAGATAAAAATAAAAAATAACTCGGATTAGATAATGATATGCAGATGCTAAAACGAATTAGATGGGCAGGGGTGAAATGATCATCTAATGGCAGGAGAGGATTAAACAAATTTATGTCAAATTTAACAATCAGTTAGAACAAAAAACTTTACCATCTTCCATTCATCAATTCAATGCACTTCAAGCCATCTTTACGGTCCTTAAACTTCACCAGTACCACACCTTGTGGATGGTTTTCACAAATCTGCATTCAAATCCAGGAGAGTAAATTAATTATTGATGAATTTAAAAACAGCCGAATACAAGAATAATTTTTCTGTAGGAGATGACATTAGTTTTTCAAACTTAATAACCATCAAGCAAACAGTCCTAACAGATTAAGGTCAAGAGGTTGAAGATCACCATAGAATAACCAACTTACATGAACCACACTGCCACATAAAATATCAATTTTTTTTCAACCAAGATAGTTTCTCCAAATAGGCATAACAATAAATAGATTCTGAGATGATCTTTGCAATACTTTATGGTTCTTGATAAAGTCCACATTCAAGAATCCTACAATAATCTCTACTCTTCACACAAAAGCAGCTTTATTCTGCCTTTCCTATACTGAGAACAACTTTCAAAATAATAATCTTAGTCTATGGCATAAGCTTCTAAACAAAACTGCAGAAAATTTATACATGCTTCCACAAAAATATGCAAAATAGCAGAAGAAAGAGCACCCACAGCGGCAATTGAAATGTGGGGCAGAAAAAAGATCTAATGTAGCAGCAGAAAGTAATGGGGTCATCCTGCATATAATGATAGGCCTAGAATCTAATGCCAACCGGCTTCTCCAACACCCCAATGTCCGCACCTCCATAAGATGACATTTGGTTAGGAGATGCATCAAAAGTAAGAATTATTGCCCTAGTAGGCAACTCACTACATGTATCAAGGGTCAGAATTATAGCCCTTGTAGGCAACTCACTAAATGTATCCAGGGTCAGAATTATATAGCTACTTGTCAAGCATTATTCACATCTCAGCAACACATTCATTTTATGGTGGTGGGAAGCTTAGGCATGCGTGATGGGAGAAGCACCATAGTGTCTCATGATAAACCTGAAAGCCAAACGACCTAAACCAAATTACACAACATACAAACTGATGCAACAACAAAAATCAGCATAAATTACAACCACATCACACTTGTCACAGCCCTGCTTATAAAAGGTTCCATGAAGTTTGAGAATAGCAAAAATGTGGCAACTTTACTAATTAAACTTGTCGCAAATCCATACCTTAATGGAGTCAAGCGGCCCAAGCTTGGCACATTCCTCTCTCACATCTGCCTCCAACTCTGGAAGAAGGCTCTCATCTGCCTGCAAAAGACAAAAATCAACTCATTTGGCATTTTAGGTATCTAGACAACAGAAAATGCTTCAGAGGTTTATGACAAATAACATGTAATCCCAGCAACTATACCCTCAATTCAGCAGGTGTGAACATATGGCGCAAAATGATGGTCGTCGGAATTGACAGTTTTGCATCATCGTGGCCACCTAGACACATATAAACAATATTGCAGACAAATAAATACCAAGGCATTTTAAATTGTGATAATACTGATTAAGTACATAAGAATAAGCAAACGGATAAGCAGAACAGGAAGTTGTTCTACTGTTACACAGCAATGGAAAACCTCAGCAGTAAAAATAAAACGGCAATCAACCTAAACTAATTGAAATTTTCTAGGGCAAACGTCAAGCAGGGTAATCAACCATGTTTCTAGCAATAGAGATCATCATTTAACATCTGAAAAATTGGACCCAAGCGGTAATGACAATAAAACAACATCAAGCAAACAATATAGCATTAGGGGCCATCAGGTATTGAAAAACTGACTAGCTGCCATCAGGAAATCAGCAAAAGTACAGGTTTTTCTAGAAGTGCAAGTGCATGTTTGTTTAAATGTATGACGGATACAATCACAGAATAAAGCATACTATTCCATACAACATATTGGTAAGTAAAATTATATCACACTATATTCAGAAGTGACTTCACATCATTCTCCCGTGATAAGACCAATGGATGTAGATGAATTTAAATAAATAGAAAAAAGAGGAAGTATGATCATAGAAAAGTTACAATTTGATCATTTGCACACACCAGAGGGTAAATTATGATAGAAAATTGAATCTAAAATCAGGACTCACCCCATCCAAGAATTTTATCTTCAACCCTTTTAAGTTTCTTTTTCTTTTTCTTATCCTGCTGCTTTGGTACAAATTTGTCTCCTGTGGACATTGAAAAGGAATTTAGTCCAAGGTTCCCTGTTTCCATGCGTGCAGTTATTACATAATGCAACAGCAAAAGCAATTACCCTTTTGCTCAAATTTCGCTTGGGTTACAGACATGAGGGTCTTCCCACCAGGTCGGAGTGGTGTCCCGTCTAAAAGTTGCACAGCCAGAGCAACAGAGGGTTCCTGAAGTTAAAATAAAATTTATTTCTCTTCAGCAGCAAAGGCTTCAATAAATATCAAACCGTGCCTCCTATCTATAGTCTACCTTAAGATATGTTACAAGTGCATCGCCCTTTACTCTACCAGTTTCCTTATCGACATATATCTTCACTCGAGGCTTCTTGGTTTCAGGATCCTGCAAAGGATGATAATAAGATTTCATAATAGATTTCAGAAACTGAGAATCATGTGAAAAAAAAAAGAACATGCAAAGTTTATCAAAATTAATATACTAAACATTTGATTAAATGAAGATATTAAATCACAATTTAATACATAAAACCGCAGAATAACTATTACTATTAGTACATTCAAACCATAATGTTCGAAAAACAAGACATGCTCGAGAAACCAAACAGAAAATCATGAACAAGAATGAAAGGTTCATCTCTATCTTACGTATGATATTACACTGAAAAGTCTGCAGAAGAGTCTCTTCTTTGCTAGGAATGCAACGGAACAAACATACAAAAAAGGATATAAAGGATTGTATGGCATATACAATCATATCATTCAGGTAAAATACTAAAATTAAGATTCAGAATATTTGATTGTTTTATACTTGAGGAATCTGTAAAGCTCTCGGCCATAATAGGACGGTTAGGACCTCTCATATAATATTCTTTGTTTCATTGTAAAAACTTTTAATATTGAAGCATGCATCACATACTGCTGTTAAGCTACAATAACTTATTCAGACTACAGCAATAGAGAAAGATCCAATAGAGGATTATTAAATCATGTTGGAAGACATGGAATTCCTCACATCTAGATTTGTCCAGGGATGGGAACTGAAATCATCCCAGTTCCAATAAGTTTTTTTCCTTTTTGTGTTTTTGTGATTATTTCCAAAGAAACATCACAATACTCAAGTTTAAAGGAATCTTGTCCAGAAGCTATATACTACAAGTGAGTCAAAAGAAACTTATGTTTCAGAGCAAATACCACTTGTTTAACTTAAAATACTATAAAATTTGTTTCTGTTGACAATTGCCAAACTTTGAATCATACATTGCATTTTTTTGAATCAGTGAAAAAGCTAGCTATAAGGAGGAGAGCAACAAATTCAAGATAACAAAAAGCTTGACCACCATACTGCCTTCAGGGATTCCAATGACCACAAATTTTGGTTCTAGAACTAGTACAAGTTGATGGTTCAGATAAACCTGATCCAGACATCTGCCATGCCCAGATGTAAAATCTACTCAAGATGAAATTCATGAAAACTGAAATATGTTTGCAGAGTTATGTAGCACCTCCTTTATAATGCCGCACTTGGAAAATACCTCCACCACCTGCAAATATGTACAAAATCAATATCTGTACAGGATAATGCATGCTAAAACATAACAAAAGGCTTGGTAGAACTAAGTTCTCTTCAGGAACTTTATATCTAAGAGTGTGCAACTTCCAGTAGAGGACAGTGCAACCTAAAATGAATAACCGCAACAGAAGAGCATGAATAAGCAGTAATCTAAACTTACCTCCTCTGCAGTAACATCATCAGGCAACCCCAACACATAGACATGAGTATTAATCTTTAGGTCAAACCAAGTATCAGGAGGTTTGTTTGCTTCCTGTAAAGCATCACATCGTAACTGTTAGTATCTTACCTGAAAAAGCATACCTACATAAACAAGAACCCAAACACCTGCACTTCTATCTATTCAGATCAGCTGCATAAAAAAAACCAAGAGGCTATTCTTACTGTTATAGTACACAGATAGGTGGAAACAAATATTAACCAAATTTCTTGGAAATCCACAGGCTGAGAATTTCTCCTAACACCCTAGCGGACCTAGCCAACTTATTCTTTCTTTCCTAGACTATGCTCTAGCAATAATAGCAAAGCAAAGACCACATTCCAGCGGGAGTTAAAAGAGAACAAGAAATCAGAAGCATATATCTGTCTGCCAAAAAGTAGACAAAAAGTAACTGCAGACCTTTTTTTCAGTTGGTTTATCAGGTAACTTCCTCTTCCCCTCGGATTTTGTTTCCACCTGCTCCACAGTAGTTTTCGGCTCTTCAACTGCAGTCGTCTCTGTAGGTGCCAGAGTAGGAAATACCTCTTCCTCAACTGAATAAGTCATCTCTTCAAGTCCATAATCTTGACCTTTACCATTTAGATTATCCTTAATGCAAAATCGAATAGCTTAGACAGTTGTCTCACTTATGTATGCATAAACAGTATTTTCAAGGAAATGGCATGACATAAAAATAATAGCTATTAGTACGTTTCACACCCCTAGGAACAAGGGCAAGTAAAGTAGGATAGAAACCAGAAACTCTAGGATGTAAACATAAAGTAAACAAATTATTTAAAAAACACCAATTCTACATCAGAATGTAATGCAGAAATCTAGGAAAGAGTATTTCAACAATGAAATGCATGGAAAACAGCTGACAATGCCAAGGCAACCATTCCTTTCAAGGTATTGAGCTGAGACACATACTTGAGGAACCCACGCCCTAAGACCACGATCCCATTTATAAGTAGTTCCATCGTCATCAGTGAATTCTTCTTCGCCATCTGGAGGTGTCGCTGGCCGATTATCAAGACCGGTGTCTGCTTCCTCCAGTACACTCTCTTCCTGTTGAACAGAGCCTAAGCCACTTATTACAGTCCCCTTTTTCAAAGCTGCAGCCGCAGCCTCGGCCTCCTTGACCTCCTTCTCCCACTTTGTGAAATCATCATCATTATCAGTTGCATCTGCGAAAGAAACACTATATTCAAGTCCAATGGAAACAGCAACATCAAACATAGCCCAAGATGCCATCTTTACCTCTGATAGAAGAGCTGCTAGCTTTCTGGACGGAGATCACTGTACTTAATTCTGGTATTGAGGATAATGGCAGCCAATCACTCCTCCCGTCGGCCCAAAGAAAGGTGCTCTCAGAGATGTAACCACTCAAGAAATGGTCTGTAAAATTGAAGGCAATACAAAAATCTTCAAGTTGTGTTTTTTCTTGATGGAAACTAGAACAAAAGAAAAAAAAAAAAAACATAAAATTCCATTAATACAGAATCCATCTCATTCCATTCAAACAACAATTAAAAAAAAAACTCCTTTTTTTCTGTTTCATTCTAGGTTTCTTTTCTTTCATTCTATCTTCCCCCATTGTTTCAGAATCAAATCAATAGAAGAGGAGTGCAACCACCAAAATTAAGATTACTAGAGCTAACCTTGCAACTCAGAGATCGCATAGGGACCAAGAGATTCTTGATTATCCCCAAGTATATACCATCCGGCCTCTGCGACTGCTCCATAATCAACACCACTGCTCTCCATTCCTGAAATTGATAGAAAATTAGAAAAAAAAAAAAACAAAGAAAAGAAAAGAAAAGAAAAGATCCCAAATCCCTCTGATTCCCGAGAATGGGAAACGAATCAATGATAAAAATCACATAAAATTAAAGAAGAAAATTACTAAACCCTAACTCAAACTTACAAATTCGGCGATTATTCGATAAAATTACCACAAATTCAGAAATTATCCGCCTAAAAAACTGAGAAATCGAGAAGAATGATACGTAATTCGAAGAGCGATCGAAAGAGACACCCGAAACTTGGCGAGCCGCCAAAACCCTATGGAGGGGTATTCCCGTCAATTCATACAGTTAGACACGTTATGCAATCTTCACCGTTTGTGCGATCCGTTTGTGCATATCACAAAGCAGTCTGAACGTTCTTGGACACAGAAGAACTCTAGAAAAACCAGGGTCCATTTGATACGTAATATTTTAAGGGAGCACATGCCAACTTATATTATTACTAATTTGATTTATAAATAAACTGATAGTATTGGATAAATGGTTGCTTGAGTTCTGCACAACTTGTTAATTTTTTTTGTACCACTAAAAGCACTATATAAAATTTCAATCGAAGTACATGAAAACTTAAAGACCTTGTTACTTTATTTAAAATTAAAAATTACATTAATATATTTAAAAGGGGATTAAGTTTACTAGGTAATTAGATTTTTTTTTTTTTGTTTCGGTTGAATGAAGATGAGATTTATTTTTTAAGTGCGTAGATCACTGTGATTGCATTATTTATTTATTTGTTTGTTTGTTTTTTATTAGGATTTTAATGGGAGTTTGTTGGTTGTGGATTGAAGGTTTTTTAAAATTGTGTTTTGTTTGGATCAAATTTTTGGATTTTAAACAACAAATATTGTGTTGAATGTTATTATAATATAAAACAAATATAACCATCTCAAAAAAAATATAAAACAAATATAAAATAGTAAAAAATCATTATAATAAATTTTCAAATTTTAGTTCTATATTTTTGTAAATCAAATACCAAACAGCACAAAAAATTTTGTGTTGTCCAATAAACATCAAACATACAATAGCACAAACACTTATATTGTACTTCAACCATTTGTTACTATTTTTAGTACCGCTTGTGTTATTCTTATGAATGAATCAAATAGACTCCAAAAGAATTTCAGCCCATTTGCTAGCAAGAAAGGCATTTTTTTTTATTCATAAATTAAAAAACAATTTTTTAATAAAATTATCTCTTATCTATTTCCTTTAAAAAAAATAAATTTCTAAATTATCCCTCGATTATTCAAAATCTGTCATTTGTGTTCTCTTATTATAATTTTAACCTCTTCGGTCCCTTATTTTATCATTTTGGACAATCTTAGTTCACCATGTAACGGAAGTTTTTTTTTTTTGCCGTGTGACTTTGTTGATGTGGTTTTTCCTATAATGAGAAATAATTAAAAAATAATAAATAATAAAGAAATATTACAATACCTCAAAATAAGGATGAAATCGAATGAATCAATGTTTTAAAAATAGGACCGGACCTGGTTAGGCAACCGGTTCACGGTCTAACCGATTGAATAGGTCGATTCAACCGGATTTAATATTTTTCAAATAAATAAATTTTAAAAATTAAAAATAAAATAAAATAAGTAAAAAATAATTTAAAAAATAAGGAAAAAATTAAAAAAAAATACAAAATACATATTACAAAGTTATATTGCCTTTATAAGGTCACAAAGTGTTAACTCTATATAAAATTGATTTTTTTTTCAATATACAAATATACAAGATACAACCATACAACAAATATTCAAAAATAAAGAATTAAATAAAATATAAATATACAACAACAAAAACAACAATAAAAAATAAGGAATAAAATAAAACACAAGTATATAATATATTGTTTTTTGTTTTTGTTTTTGGAAAGGGTTTAATTTTAAAATTTTAAAATAAAAAAAAGCATATGGTCTGGTTGAACCGGCCGGTTCGGTTACTTAGTGTTTAGTGTGACTAACCGAACTGGTTTACTAGTCGGTTCCCGGTTGAACCAGTCGGTCCGGTCCGGTTTTTAAAACATTGGAATGGATCCGAATCCATGATAGTAATTTTCACACCCTTTCTCTAAATACCCAACACCCTATACCCCTTTCTAGATGGCTAGGAAGCTTCACCACTAACCTCGATGATGGCAGTGAAGCTCCCCCACCGATTTCATTATCACAATAATCTCATTACATGGTAATTGTCAGCGCCTCTCGATCGACACCACAATCACACCATGCGGCGCTTGACATGCCACCAAGAGTCAAGCCAGCCTACCGAAGGTTAAGGTTGAAAAGCAGGCCTAATACAAGCAACAAGTATGCTATCAAGTAAATCTAGTCATACAAGCATGCAAGCATCATAAGAGATATCACAAAAAACCAAGTATTAGAGAGAACAATGAAACTCTTTATCAAATGAGAAGATTACAACCATGACCAAGACTTACAACCAAGAGTTCATCCAACCTCCCCAAACAAGGAGAATAAGAGACCTTATATAGGAAATCTCATAGAAAGGATAAGGACACCAAGACTCCATCATATGGATGAGATTAAGTCAGCTGTCTTGTCAAAACAAGCACAGTGCTACAGTGCCAACAAACACAACACTGTTCCAGCCCTCACCAGGATCATGTTACAGTGCTGCCCAACGATACTGTTCACCCAGCCAGCTATGTCCCAGTATTCCCCTAGTCGTTGCGTCCTCCAGCCTCGACAGTGCCACAAGCTAGCCCAACCACGCCGATACCTATTGGTATCAGTCTAGCTATCGGCAAAGTCTCTCGGTAACGGCGAAGTGCCTCTCTTCGTTACCCAACATCAGCGCATGAAGCCCCCATAAATCGGCTAACTATTGGGCACTAGCCTCTGTCATAATGTGCCCACCCGCGGCATCTCGGTCATGTGCATGCACTCACAGTCATGCACACGCACCACATAGTCTTGGAAATATGGTCTAGCGGGCAATTATGCCCACTATCGGTCACAACTCTCGCTCACACGCCCATGTGCGTTGTCGGGTCCGCGTGGTTATGCGCCCATGTGCATATGCCTAACTCGACACCACTCAATCAGGCCACACCGGCTCTCTCCGTCACCTTCCCGCGACCAAGGCAAGTTGTCATCCTGGATGATATAAGCTTCATATCATTTAGTAACCATAAGTAAGGGACCAAACCCTTACAAACCACCCCAACTTGTTGAAACTGACGTCCTCGTCGGACCCAACCTCGTCAAGAAGTCTTGCACCAACTCCTCGAATTTCCAAAAAGTAGTATCACGTTCCAAACTTACCTCCGATGCTGGCAAGTCTTTCCACTGCACAAGAAAGAAAACACGACGATTCTTCTTACTTTGGCCTTCGATATTCTAGTCTAAGATCTCCTCAGCCCTACGAGTGAACTCCGTCCGCACCATCAATGAGCTCGACTCGCATCCACCCGTGCTGGATCAGTGGGGTCTTCATGGCATAGCTTCAATAAACTGATCTGAAAAGTCGGATGAAGCTTCAGCCGATCGGGAAGATCTAAACAATAGGTAACGTTGCCAACCTATTGGATAATCAGAAATGGTCGGTCATACCGTACAATCAACCCCTTATGCACATCCTTCCGATGCAACTTATTCCACATCCGTGGAGTGACCTTTAACCAAACCCGGTCCCCAACCTAAAATTCCAAGGGACGTATTCCTTGGTCTGCATACTTCTTCATGCGGCTAGCTGCCTTGGCGAGACTATCCCGAGCACTCTCCATCATCTTTTGCCGATCAAGGGCAAAGTGATAAGCAGCGGGGCACTTTCCTCCGATCCTCCTCTTAGCCATCTCCGAAGTGGTAATGGGTTGGTACCCATAAGCAAGCTCAAAAAGGCTCTTCTCCCTCGAAGAAGATCGATGGAGGTTGTAACTGAACTAGGCTACGTCGAGTAGGTCCGGCCTATTCTTCTGTGAGGGAGAGATATAGTGTCGAAGAAATTACTCTAACAAAGCATTGATATGTTTTATCTGTCCTCAATCTGAGGATGATTGGCAGTCGAGAACTTCAACTATGTGCCCAACAACCCAAACAAGATTGTCCAAAACCGCCCGGTGAAGCATGCATCTCTATCGCTCACAATGTCCTCCGGTACACCAAAGTGTTTCACCACATGCCTTAGAAACAGTTCAGCTACCTTTTCAACTATACATGTCGCTAGAGTGGGTACAAATACAGCATACTTAGTTAATCGATCCACGAGCACCATATCAGAAGACATATCATTCACCTTCAAAAACCCAAAAATGAAATCTATAGACGCAGAAGCCCATGGTCACTCTGGAATCGATAGCAGTTGAAGAAGACCAACTTCTCGTTTTGTTTCAGACTTGTCTTATTGGCACACAGAGCATGTATTTATATATGCTTCTATGTCATTGCCATATCCAGCCAATAAAAGTGACACGAGACCAGGGCCGTCATACGCTCACGGCTGGGATGTCCAGCCCATGGAACATCATGATGCTCCTTAAGGAGATCCTGCCGAAGTCGAACACTCTTCTGCACAAAGAGTCGAGCGCCCTTGGCATAGAGAAGACCATCTTCAAGCCAGTATTTGCGCACAACTCCTTTAATCTCCCTAATTCGAGTTTGCATATCATTCTCCACCTGAGAAAGAGCAGCTACATAACCCACAACCTGCCGGCGACTTAACGAATCGGCAACCAGATTGTCACGCCCCGACCCGCGGGCCCACGGGACGCGACAATCGCCGCAGCAATCCCAAGGAGGGATACCCCGCCACTCAACCCTCAGGATGCCGCAAGGCTAGTCAATACACCTGGAGTTCAACAATAGTACTAATAACAACAACAACAACGACGATGACAACAACAACAACAACAACAGTAGGATACAGAAAATACAGAGGTTCACAAAATACACAGGGAAACAACCCTAACAACAGTAGGAAATGGTAATACACAAAAGTTTAATAGTATTTAAATACTAAACCATGCAACAAGTTTTCTACACACTAGTGGATCCATAGGTCTTATAATATGTACCATAACAACAATAACATATATGAACCGAAGGAAATACAACAGAAGATAAAACAAAAGCAAATGCCCAGTACGCTGCCACACAGTCACACCTACTACCTGCAACAGACTGGGAGGAAGAAAGAGAGATGAGTAACTAAAGTTACTCAGTGAGGGAAGGTTAGCACAACCTTAGCAGAAAAATACAGCAACAATAAAAATAATAATAAATCATCAAAATACATGCTTTACCAAAATAATACTAGTTTAGAAACTTTAACATGCATTATAGAAGTTTTTATAAGAAGTAAAACAACATAATAATACCAAGAAAACCCTTTTTACCCCAACTAGGGTTTACAACACAAAAATTATAAAACATGGTTTTGAAATAAACATAATACCCAACACTCACCCAACATAACATGGTCTAGAAAACTCTCTAAACCTTCGCCGTGGCCATGGCTAGGTTCAGAGCCGCCAAGGTACTCACGCCCTTGACGTTGACCCATCAGTTCACCGGTTGGTGACTCCGGCTACCCGATGAATATCCAGTCAGGGCTCTACACTCCCACCTGAACTGGCCCTCGTAGTAATCAACCGGTCAAACGCCACCTCAACAGGCTGGCCGTGGAGACCGCCTACTGCAGTAGTATATCACCAAAACAAATCACCACAATAAACATAACTCCACTCGGAGAACAATATCCATCCAAAATCATAAATCAAGAATACCTCGGCCATTTGCACGAGAACAAGATAAACAAATAAGCAAAGCCCAAACTTTTAATACAAAATAATTTGCAAGTCCCAACACAAGAATCAACATGGAAATCCTTTCCTCTCAACAATTCAAAATTTGTTTCAAGCCTAGGATTTCACCAAATCAAATATTTTCACAACAAATCTCAAGTTTCCTACAAAATAAGAATTTCACAAACTCATGGATACATATGTCAATCACAATTCCCACGATAACAAATCATATGCCGAACAAGACATCCATGATTTGTCTCAACAATAATTATCATTCACCAAATTGCCAAACAAGTATAAATCAATAAAACTTACTTAAAACATGATATGCATATATATATATACAGCTATTGGCATTCTTCTAATAAAGCTATGCTAAATACTTCCACTCACCGGATCGGCAATTTGTCTTCCTCGCAAGCTACTCCTCGGCTAAGTCTTTGCCTCGAGCCAAGACTTCTTCTCCTTGCCAAAACATAACAAAACACAACAAAATTTAGCAAAAAAACAAAACAAACAAGAAAAACCCTAAGTTTTCTAACAAACAACCCTAATTCGATCATAGGATTAGCTCAAAACTAGGTTTAAAGATTACCAATGAATTCCTAGGGGTTTTAGCTTCGATCTAATCCAAAGAAATCAAAGAAACAACTAAATATTGCCTGTGCTACAGTAACCTCGAAATTGCTACAGTAAAACCGCCCCTTAAACTAAGATTTTCTCCAAATTTACAACACCAATACAAGAAATTTCATCACAAGCATTCTCACACAAGATCAACAAGTCAATGGCTTCAATTTAAGCCTATAAACAAGCAAATCCATGGAGAAATTCTAGGTTTTAAAAAGAAAACTAAAACAAGGAAAATACAAGAATAAATACGGTATAAAACCATAAATACAGTAACAGACCTCTACCAAACCAGGCTTCTACAGGAACATGTTGCTACAGAACCGGTCTGCTACAGGATCAGGCTGCTACAGTATTGGGCTGAAAATCTATAGAAATGGGTTATAGCAATCTACAGTAAGCCCTTGTTATAACACAGATTGTGTCTCCCTGCTTATACTGCCAAAGCTCTTGCCATCTAGCTTGTCACGCAAACAGCTTCTTTTGAGCAGTAAAGAAAGTATTAACTACATTATTAGTTTTGACAAGGAACTTAGTTCCCAATAGATAAACTCTCGATACCTGAAAGCAATAAACAACGACGAGCATCTCCCGCTCATGCGCCGAATACCGTTGCTCCACATCTTTGAGCTTCTAACTCTCAAAAGACACTAGATGCATGTTCTGAACTAGAACTCCACCAAAAGCCTTGTCGGATGCATTAGTGTGAAACTTGAATGGTTCATCAAAGCTTGAAAGAGCTAAAACTGGTTCACTCGAGATCGCAGTCTTAATTTTGTCAAAAGCCGATTGTTGCCGTTCGGCCCAACCGTATGGCTGGTCCATCCTCAATAAATCATTAAGCGGCACCACATTTCTCGAATATCCCTCGATAAAACAACAATAATAGTTGGCTAAGCCAAGAAAAGAACGTAACTGGGTGACCTTGGTTAATGCCGGCCAATCCAAGATTACCTCTACTTTAGCCCGGTCCATCCAAACTTCACCTCGAGAAATAACATGCTCTATGAACTTAATTTCCTCTTGAGCATATTGGCATCTCTCCAACTTGAGATATAATTGGTGTTGTCGAAGTTTTAATAGCACAAACTAAAAATGGGTGATGTGAACCACTAAGGATTCACTAAAAACCACCACATCATCCAAATAAACAACCACAAAAGAATCAAGATACTAAGAAAACACTTAATTCATTAACTGACAAAACATCGCAGGGGCTTTGGTCAAGCTAAAAGGCATTATAAGGAACTCAAAATAACCATAAAAACTAACACAAATCGTCTTGGTCTAATCTCCTTCATCAATCCTCACTTACCAATAGCCCGAACTAAGGCCTAACTTGGAAAAATAAGCAACTTTCGCCAACCGATCGAACAAGTCTTGAATTAGGGGCATTGGGTAATTGTTCTTGATTGTGACCTTGTTCAACTCTTGATAGTCCACACAAAACCGAAGAGAGCTATCATGCATTCTTTGGAACAATACTAGAGCACCAAACGGAGCCTTAGAAGCCTAAATGAAACCGCTATCCAAAAGATCGGTGAGTTGATGACGCAACTCAGTCAACTCCAATGGAGCCATCTGATAAGGAGCTTGGGCCGGCGGTTTGCAGCCTGGTACCAGTTCAATTTGGTGATTAATTGCCCGACGAGGAGAAAGTTCGCAAGGCAATTCCGGGGGCATGACGTCTGAAAATTCTTCCAAGATATCCCATACATCCGGCGGAATATCATACACCAAATCATCTGGAATTTCCAATAAAGAAGCAACAAAAGTTGGTTCACCATTCTTCAACTCATGAGCCAACTGATGAGCAGAGAGCATCATATCCTTGCTCTTCTTCTCAATCGAGGCACTTGCCACAAAATAAGAGGACTTACCATCCATAATAAGCAAGCTGCCTAAGTGGGGGACAATGGCAAACTTGATGGTCTTCAAGAATTATGTCTGAAGAATCAACTCAAAATCATCAATTGTAACGACAAGCAAATCAGTTTTCCCTTGCCACTCGCCAAGCTGGATCGGTACATCCACTACTCTCCCGGCAACCGGCCTAGCTTGAGAATTGATTGCCTTCACCCGGCTAGCATGTTCACTGGCACGTAAACCCAACTGAGTGCCTATCCATTCATTGATGAAGCTGTACATCGCTCCTGTATCCACCATTCCTTGTATGGCCCTGCCATTCAAGGTTAAGTCCACGTAAAGAAGAGAAGTGGAGGAATTAGCTTTAATAGACCTCAAAGCACCCAACAATTGCAATAAATTCACTCTTTTCGGCACTTCTGAGTCGTTTCTCGCTTCAGTTATCAACGCGGCCAAATTTTCACCCTTCGGACAGTCTCTGGCTCGCTATGACCCGTCATAAATAAAACACCCCATCGTCTTGGTGTTACTCAGGGTACCTGTTGCTATCCCATCATTGTTAGTCTTGTCATAATTGGCCTGGCCAGCATAAGGTTTCCTCTGAAATCCCCTTCCGGCCTTCTTCTCTACTGGTTTCTTTTCCTTGGAAATAGACTTCGCCTTCTCGCCATCATTCCCGAGAGAAGATCTCAAGTCCATCAACGCTTCTGTTGTGATAATCTCCAACGCAAGGTCTTTCGCTCCTTGTCGCCGAATCTCGATTTGCGCCTAGTTCTGCAAGCCTGTGAGGAAGTTAAACAACTTGTCCTCCTCCGACATGTCGCAGATGTCCAACATCAACAATGAGAACTCCTTAACAGAGTCACGAATTGTGCCCGTGTGCTTCAGTTTCTTTAGAGCCGTGCAAGCCACCCACGCGGTATTTCCGAGCAAGAATTGTTCTTGCAATTCTTTCTTCAACTCTTTCCAAGAAGTAGAAGTGGTTCGGCCTGCCTGAACGTCATCCTCTTCCCGTATGCGCCACCACAACTTGGCATCACCAGTGAGGTACATGCCAACTAACGGATTTTGTTCCGAATCCGGCACCTTAACAGCTTTGAAGTATTAATCAACATCCCAAAGGAAGTTTTCCAATGTCTTCGCACTCCGAACTCCATCGAAGGAAGAAGGGTCAAGGATGTTTACGCGCGCGGACACTTCCCGCGTCACAGTTGGCGTAGCACTACCCACTTGAAGCTGAGTTATGTCAAGAGTTATAGACTGCACATTCTCCGAGAGGGTATCTATCTTTACTTAACTCTCCTTCCAGCTACTTACCAGATCCTCAATCCGTTGAGTCATAGAGTTTGGTAGATCATCGACATGCCCGATGACTTGCTTCACCCGCTCCAAACTCAATTCATGTCACACCCACCCCTTCTACCGAGGTAAATATGACACCATCAGTTAAAAATTCCTTTTTAACTGGAAACCTGACACCTCTCAGAAACCAAATCAAACTTACTGATCACAATTTACAACTTTACACCAATTATATGTTTTAAATACATAAATATAACAAACATAATAACCCAAATTTGCGGGTACAACCGCTACAAGATTACAACACCAATAACAAGAAAGAAATAAAGGGGGAAACCCACTGCAGTCCTGGACTCAACCCTGACTAGCTCTATAGTCGAACAGTGATCTACTAAGGTCCTTCTCCTGTAACTACAGCACATTCAGTTGGTCGATAGTGGCTCAATAATTTCAATTAATTTAAAAGTAATATACATAAAGCATATAAAGATCAATTTCTCAAATAATTTTCCCAACTTTCACATATACCAGAATTTTAGAAAAAATACAACTTTAAAGAGCTTTTGGAACTGAAATTCAACAGAAATCAACATCAATTCGATTTTCTCATAAAACAAAAATTTTGTGAGGGACTGCCCTCCTAAGAGCGACAGCTAGCTTCGCCCCCTCATCACAATTCAAAATAACATGAATCTCAAATTCGAAATAAAGCAATACCCAACACTCACCCAGCATAACATGGTCAAAAAACCTCTCTAACCTTCGTCGTGGCCGCGGCTAGGTTCAGAGCCATCAAGGAACTCATGTCCTTAACTTTAACCCATCGGTTTACCGGTCGGTGACCCCGGCTACCTGATGAATATTCAGTCAGGGCACTACGCTCCCACCTGAACTGGCCCTCGTAATAATCAGCCGGTCAACAAGCCACCTCAACAGACTGACCGTGGAGACCGCCTACTGCAGTAGAATATCACCAGAACAAATCACCACAATAAACATAACTCCACTCGGAGTACAATATCCATCCATAATCATAAATCAATAATACCTCGGCCATTTACACGAGGACAAGATCAACACATAAGAAAGCCCAAACATTTAATACAAAATAATTTGCAAGTCCCAACACAAGAAGCAACATGGAAATCCTTTCTTTTTAACAATTCAAAATTTGTTTCAAGCCTAGAATTTCACCAAATCAAAGATTTCCACAACAAATCTCAAGTTTCATACAAAATAAGGATTTCACAAACTCATGGATACATATATCAATAACAATTTCCACGATAACAAATCAAAAGCCAAATGAGACATCCAAGATTTTCTCAATAAGAACTATCATTCACCAAAATACCAAACAAGTATAAATCACTAAAACTTACTTGAAACATGATATGCATATATATATATATAGTTATTGGCATTCTTCTAACAAAGCTATGCTAAATAATTCCACTCACAATGCCGATAAAACATTTTTTTTATATGCTCACATGGTTTCACAAATCATTCCAAATCAAAGCATATATACCCATCAAAAATAAATACATGAATTGAATAATTAAATCATATATACATGTATTTTTACTATTTAAAAATACATATAATTATATAAAATAATGTGTATCAATACGATCGTCATGGAACATCAACAGTAAATGGTTATAAATATATTTCAACAGTATATGCAATTAGACATAATAAAATAAAATAATTAAACCATCATTTCCAGCATACTAGCCATTAAATAATTATTTCAAAATAATAATAATTATCCAATAATTTAAATAATAGTCACTATCAACTCACCTGATCTTCCTTCGGTTTCTTGCTAGACCTGGAATTTCCTCCCAAGCCTAATCAACACCTAGCAGGATAACATAATAAAAATAAATAATTATGACAACTAAAAACATAATTGAACCCAACAGAAAATACATGAAATCAATAACCGACTCTCTAATTGGCCCACTCACTCCAATCGGTTCAAACCTGACCTTGCATAATCAAACTGGTCTCCAATTGCACTTAAGCCAACTCAATTTGGACTAGGCCATTCTGAACCAACCTCAATTCCACTGAACCGAGCTCAAATTCACTGAACCAAACTCAATTTCACTGAACCAGGTTTAATTAAACCAACCAGCCTTGAGCCAACTCAATTCTTATACAAAATATATTGAACCAACTTGGTTTAGCCCAAAACCCTTAGCCCAAAATCCAAACCAAACCCAAATCAACTTCAACCAATTTAATTTAACCAAACCATTCAAGTCCAACCACACTCAACTTGATTTGATCAAGCCCAACACAACCAAATCAAACCCAACTCAATCAATTCAATTCAACTCAACCAAATCAATTCTAACTTGGTTTGATCCAACCAAATCAATTTGGCTAAATCCAACCAATTCCAATTCAACCATAATCATTAACACCTTAATCATCATCATCATCAACTTAATTAACCAAACCAAACCCTAATCTCGGTGCTACAGTAATGATACAGTAAAACCGAAAATCTCATCCTCTATTCAAGCTAGATTCATCATGAATACAAGGTTTTCTAAAACAACTTGAACCAACAATCATCTATAACCATTAAACATGTTTTTCCTGCTCAAATCCATCATCTTCATCAAATCCATCAAATACACATATATACATGCATACATACACTCATTCATCAAAAATACACCAACAAAACTCTTACCAAGTAAAAACATCCCTCCGGCGAACTCCCTCTGGCGATCTCCAATCCTACACCTCAAATCTCCCATTTTTCTCCTCATTTCTTCATATTTTTTTTCTCTCACGGGTTACTATAGCAGATGAAGGGAGAAGAAGATGAACAAACCATCAAAATCTAGATTTTTCTCCAACTTAAGTTTTCAGCCGAAATTTATTTTTAGTCCCTCAAAATATAATTTCTTACAAAACAGTACAGAAAAACTCACCAATGGTCCCTAAATTATGAAATATTATTCTCAAACAGTCCTTTCAAATTATCCAATGGTCCCTGGATTATAACACAATATTTCAAACAGATCCCTTCTATCTTACCTTCCAGTCCTTGGTTTCTAGAAACATTTTATATCAATCCTTTTTCTATTACTCTTTAACCCAAAATCTTTTAAAAATTTTACATTTAGGTCCTTAATTTTTTTCCACTGGGGTTTCTCAACAAGATTACTCTGTAGAAAAATCTTACTACCACTCTAGTAATACCCTGAATATATTTTCCAACAGTTATCCACAGGTTCAGGTTATTACACTTCAAGTCAGTCAAGCCGATCTTTAATGCTAGCAACCGCCATCACCTAGGGTCCAAGAGCTTACAACCAAGAGATAGTTCTGATACCAACTGTCGCGGCCTCTCGATCAACACCACGATCACACAGTGTGGTGCTTGACACGCCACCAAGCGTCAAGCCAGCCTACCGAAGGTTAGAGTTAAAAAACAACCCTAATAAAAGCAACAAGTATGCTATGAAGTAAACCTAGTCATACAAGCATACAAGCGTCACAAGAGACATCACAAGAAACCAAGTATAAAAGAGAACAATGAAACTCTCTATCAAATGAGAAGATTACAACCATGGCCAAAACTTACAATCAAGAGTTCATCCAACCTTCCCAAACAAAGGGAATGAGAGACCTTATATATGAAATCCCATAGAAAGGATAAGGACACTAAGGCTCCATCCTATGTCTAAGATTGAGTCAGCTGTCTTGTCAAAACAAGCACAATGCTACAATGCCAACAAACACAATACTATTCCAGCCCTCACCAGGATCGTGCTACAGTGCCACCCAACGATACTATTCACCCGGCCAACCAAGTCATGGTATTTTCCTAGCTGATGCTCCCTCCATCCTCAGTAGCGCCACACGCTAGCCCAATCACGTCAATACCTATCAGTACCGATCTTGCTATCGGCAAAGTGTCTCGGTAACGGACGAGTGCCCCTCTCAGTAACCAACATCAGCCCATTAAGCCCCCATAAATCGGCTAAGTGTCAGACACTCGCCTCCATCATAATGCGCCCCACCCGCGCCATCTTGGTCATGTGCATACCCGCACAGTCACGTACACACACCACATAGTCTCGGCAACATGGTCTAGCGTGCAATTGCACCCACTATTGGTCACAACTTCGGCTACGCACCCATGTGCGCTGCCTGGTTCGCGCGGCTGTACGCCCGCGCGCATATGCTTGACTGGACACCACTCGATCAGGTCACACAGGCTCGCCCCTTCGTCCTCCAGCGACCAAGACAAAGTGTCATCCTGGATGATATAAGTATTATATCGGATAATAACCGTACGTAAAGGACCAAACCCTTAGGTGGTGTTTAGTTCGCGGTAATGTGAAAACATTACCGGGATTTGATGGTAATGTGTTCAGATTACCATGTTTGATTACTGTAGCAGTGATAATGTTAATGGTGATGCGACATTACCAATAGTGAAATATTACCAAATAAGATGGTAATGTGATTACCACCAAAATAGGTGTCCATCCAGATTACCAAGTTGGTGGTAATGTGTAATGTTTTTTTTTCCAATTATGCCCCCATTTATTTAATTTAATTCCTTATTACACTCCATAGTTTTTATTTTCCCTTATTATTTTTTATATTATAACTTAATTATTTATTTATCTAAATATTTTAAATTAAGTTTTTCGAATTTTTATTCGTAGGGGAATTTTGGTAAATACAAAGATATTTTAAAAAATTGTGAAAAAATAAATTTTGATATTATAATTTAATTATTTATTTATTTAAATACTTTAAATTATTTTTTTCAAATTTTTATACATAGGGGTATTTCGGTAAATACACAGGTATTTTAAAAATTGTAAAAAAATAATTTTTAATATTATAATTTATTTATTTATTTATTTAAATACTTTATATTATATTTTTCAAAATTTTATACATAGGGGTATTTTGGTAAATACAAAGGTATTTTAAAAAATTGTGAAAAATAATTTTGATATTATAATTTAATTATTTATTTATCTAAATATTTTAAATTAATTTTTTCAAATTTTTATACATAGTGGTATTTTGGTAAATACAAAGATATTTTAAAAAATTGTAAAAAAATAATTTTTGATATTATAATTTAATTATTTATTTATCTAAATACTTTAAATTAAGTTTTTCAAATTTTTATATGAAGTGGTATTTTGGTAAATACAAAGGTATTTTTAAAAATAATTTTGATATTATAATTTAATTATTTATTTATCTTAATACTTTTAAATTATATTTTTTAAAATTTTATACTTCGGTATTATGGAAAATACAAAGGTATTTAAAAAAATTATAAAAAAATTATTTTAATATTATAATTTAATTATTTATTTATTTAAATACTATAAATTATATTTTGCAAAATTTTATTTCTGAGATGATTACCATGACTAACCAAACATTATAATAAAAGATTACCAGTAATATAAATTCTCAACCAAACATGGTAATCTCACATTACCATAACATTCCCGATCATATTACCATGGTAATATATATTATTATTGTGAACCAAACGCCCCTTATGGTAATTGTCACGGTCCTCCCGATCGCACCAACGATCAGCGTGCGGCGCTCGTCACACCACCAAGGCGCCGAGCCAGCCTCCAAGATCCTGGAACCAAAACAGCCCAAGAAAACTAGCAAGCAACGATGCCTATTAAGTAAACAAGGCAAGTAAGCATGCAAGCATCATTAAAGACGTCATGATCAAGGTTCAAGAAGATCCAACCGCCCACCACACCAAGATATCCGAAGAAACCAACTCAAGACAAGAAACTAGAGAGAAAAGATAAACTCTCAATTACAATGGATCCGAGATACACCATGAGCCAACTGACACAGCCAAGACCTTCACTCCCCCAAGGAATGAAGGTGAACAAAGCCCTAAAGAGTTAGCTTTACCCCTAAGTGAAGCCAAACTCTAACCAGGTCTCTAGTTGCCATTACAAGAGGAAGGAGAGGGGTATTTATAACAAAATCCTCTCAAAGGATAAGGGACCCGACCCTTGATCCAATGGCCATGATAGGCTTAGTTGTCCCATCACAACAAACACATTGCTACAGTGCAAGAAAACACACTGCTATAGTGCCTCAGACTCAGCCGGCCACCATCAGGATCGTGCTACAGTGCCGCCCCGTGGTACTGTTCACCTGATCGGTAATGGCCTCGGTATCACCCTGCCGACGCGCCCCATGCTACCGGTAGTGCCCGCCTATCAGCCCAAGGGTGCCGATGCCCATCGGTAGTCAGTCTAGCAATCGACCGTTCCTCTCGGTAAGGACACTCGATAGCGCCCACGCGCCTCACATCATGCTGGCCCACGGCTGGCTAACAGCTCCTGCTCCGCCCGCTCAATCCGCTGATCGACCGTACAAGTCCATATCGACCGTACCGCCGATACTAACGCCGATCTGGCTCCTTTGGCCCATACTTAGCCAAATATCTATGATCAATTGATCATCCTGGTCCCTTGATCACGATCCCATCACCACGCCCGCGCGCCCAGGGTGCTGCCTAGCGAGCTCTCGGTAATGTGCGGCACCATGCCCGCGCGCCCCTCGCTCGGCACCCCCGGCAGGGATTTTTGATCATATGCGGCCGTTACCCACATATAGGCCACCGGACGACTAGTGCCTTGTTTGGACTTAGATTTTGACCTATCTTGGCTTCATCGGTTATCCTCCCTCGGCATGGAACTGTCCTTCACCGAGCGCAGGTAAAACCCTTACAGTAATCCACTACTATAGTTCAAGAGCAGGAGTTTAAAACATAGAACTAATTAACCAGCATGAAACTTGGCAAAATTTGGAATTTGTTCTGCTAGCGAATAGATGGAATCCAACCCAAACTCACAAGGTCTCAATAAACAACAACAACACAGACCTGTTACAACATATAAACTAGAATAAAAACACAAAAGCACATAACATAGGTTCATAATTGATGTCTTCTAAGTGAACTGGACTGCAAGCTTAGTCATCATCTTCCTCATCCTCATCATCATCGGCAGTTGAATTGAGAGCATTCAGTCGTTCTACAAGCCGGGCCTTCCTCTCATCATACGTCAGCTTCTTCAAATTGTATCTGAAGCACAGCATTGATCTCATTGTAAGTACTAGAGAACATGCAAGCACAAAAGCTCGATGATAATAGGATGAAACAATCAAGCTTCTGATTAATGCTCACCTCTTGTGAGCCTTCGGAGGCTCCTTGGTTGATTTTACAGCTGTTGGATCGGCCCGAATGGCGGCATGCACTTTCTTGTAGAGTTCCTCCATGTTGTCAGCCTCAATACCCCGCTTAATATATTCGCTGAAATGAGTCTGGTACTTCTCTGGTTCATCATCCATCAATGTCTATCAAGGTTTTAAGTGAAAAGGACAAAAGGTTCAGAGAAGAAGTATAGAAAATGTAAAGATGAATCAGCATTATAGGATTTCTCATTAGTTTTGTTATAAGTAGCGTCATGGTTGCATGGGATAAGATGCTTGAGAGTCTATGACATGAGATCATCAAATTAGAAAGACAAAAGGTGTGTGAACAACACAAGGGGCACTAGTACAGATAAAAAAGACAAAAATAAATTTTGACAAAAATAAAAATATAAAACCTAACCCTCATGTAAGAAGCAATGTGACCACCAAAAATATATTCCCGGTGAAATTCAGCATCCAGTTGCTTCCCATCCTTCTTAAAACCAGCAAACCGCTTATCACTGTGAGGAATATCAAGACCACCATCTAATGCTCCCTGCAGTGTATGAAAATTACAAACCTTGTGAAAAACACAAACATGGGGAAAAAATTTCAAGTTATCAGTAAACAACTTAATTGACTTTGTTTTCAAGAAATAGCAAATCTAACGACAAATTGTCTTTTAAGGACCTTGAAACAGATTCATCTCAACACAAATCAGTCTTTGTCATGTTTGCCAAAAGAGTTTTTCACAGACACAAAATGAAGCTGATGTGAGACGGACCATTTTGAACTTTTGCACATCATATTGTCAATACTAAAAGATATTCATCATTTTTTGAAGAGCCTTACAAGGAGAAGAACACAAGCATATCAAATAATGTCTAGAGAAGGACTTCATGATCTTATTATGCTAAAAGTAATTTCGATAAATCGCATTACTTGGAGAACATAGCAACAGCTTAATATACCAAGCCTAGGTAATTTAGAACTGCGTGCAAAATTTCAATTTGATTGCCAGACTTCATGTAATATTCAGCAAAACATGCGCTTAAAAGATATGAGGAACAAACATTTTTACCAACCCCTAAATAATACTATTTCTTAGAAACGAGCAAAACTACAACATATGACTTTGAATTTCAGGCCTGAATGCTTATGCTAGCAAGAAAGAGAGACACTACACAATTTGAGAACAGAAAAGCAGTATAATTATTTACTATCTACTAATCCAAAATTTTAAAACCGGTGCATGATACAAGTACTGGAGAAAATGCCAGTAAAAAGATTCAGTTGGAAACTCTACAAAACTTGACCAAAAAAACCAACAGATTGAAAATTTGATCTTTGTGCAAATAAAGCACTTGCTTATATTTTTTATACTCTCACTAATAACAAGCTTTAACTTTAAATTTCATACTTTTAAATACATGAGCAAAAAGGCAACCACTGATTCATACCCATTAGTGCAAACATTACATCGAAAAAAGCATCGATGAGTACCAACTAGTCAAAAGACACCAAATAAAGAAATAAATCAATGGTTTTAGAAATTATAAATTGAAAATGGTTCTAAAAATTTAAAGAAGCTATTTTTTTTAGCCACAATTCATGTTAATATGTATTTATCCAATGCGGACAAAAGTTCCCAAATAGCCTTCTATTTTGATATTGTAGAGCATCTAATATTTGCACAGACACGAGGGTCAAAGATATTCCAGCATATAATTGTTTGATGAATGTAACCATAGAACGGAAATCAGAAAATGGAAGACCTTAAGAGCACCAAAGACACGATTCCCAGTTGTAGTCCTCACAAGGCCAACATCAAGTAGAGCTCGGAAAGGCCGTCTACTTTCAGCAGGCTCAACAGAGAAATCTTCGCCAGTGGCCTGTTTAAAAGCAATTTACACTCTACCTGAGTAAAGAGGACATAATCACCTTCACAAGAAAACAAAAAACAGATGCTCCAAGTATGTACCTCAACATTTCCCTCATATTCCTCATCCATTTCAAGCATCTTCAAAACACGGCGTGCCAATAGAAGGCCAGTGCAGTAAGCTATTGTTGATAAAAGGAAACCGGAGTTACTGACTAATTAAACAGTATGATGAGAAAGGTAATACCAATATAAGTCGAAATTGAATAGTCACCTGCAGCATAATTGGTAAGACCAACTTCAAGCCCATAGCGAGGTAGCTCATGAGCATAAGCTGCTGCTAAAACCACATCCCCAACAATACTTGCAGAGACTATTTGCGCATGAATATCCTTGTTGGTCTGGTATGATGAAGGTTAAGAAGACACAATAATAACCATTGCCAAGTGACAAACATACATATATTATCAATATCATTTTTTGGATACAAATCGAACAACAAAACGATACTTGGGAGTATTATATTTATTTTTGTCCTGATTAATCAGCCGGATCCTTGCACGGTAATCAGTTTTACCCTCTGCATAAACAAATAAAAACATAGATTTAATAATTTACCAAAACCAAAACAATCTTACCAAACAAAAATATGAAGCCAAAATCTTTCTTACGCCTCCTTCTCTTGAACTTCACTTGAAAACGCTTGAAGTAAGCTTTTGTCTTCTGAGCTTTGACAAAGACCTGCAGAACAGATCACAATTCCTTATAAATAAATAAATAAATAAAAATAAAAAAATCCACAAACAATATAATGGAATGAACAAATTTAAGAAAAGCAGAAAACAAACACTCAACAGAGGGGGATAGTAAAACATTAAATTGCAAAATCAAACAAGAAGCATCACAAGAAAAGCAAGCAATTCCAGCAATGCATTCATAAACAACACAAGTTTAAGTAATGCAATAACTGATTAGCAAGATATCTGATTGATTCAGTAAAGAACTACAGAATACTAATATAATCGTGGTAAACTGAATATATCAACTTACACAAACTAAATTCCATATCCATCAAATGTCCACCACATGATGCTCATCCACTAAATATGTTTTTAATGTATCACCATGATCACACCGAAATAAAGCAAAATTGCTCAAATAACAATCATAAAACTTACCCTACTAGAAAAACCATTAATTTCTTTAAATGAATCCTTCAGGATTTCAACTCTAACTCTACGGGATCCAAAAATCAATGTAAAAATCACATCACGGCGGTACAAAAAACTCAAATTCATCACAGAAAAATGCATAGATCGATTGACAGTCAATGAAACCAGCAAAAAAATTTAAAAAAAAAAAATCGTGAAATAATAAACATGCCACAAATAACCAAGATGAAAATTCAAAAGCTAGAAAAACACAGATTGAATCAAATAACATCGTGGAAATCAACAGATGAGAACGATTACCATCGTGAGCTTTGCTCGCCCGAGCCTGGGAACGATCGAGGAGAAGAGAAACGAGGGTTTTAGGAAATGGTGCTCTTGGTTCGGTCCCCGATGAAACCCTAGTAGCGAATCAACGGCTGCAAGGACCGATCAAGAAACTAACGGTCATGATCATTTGAGATGGAAAATTGGGCTTTATGGTCATTTCGTAGTGCTACGTAATTACTAAAGAGCCCCTGTGTGTGGGTTATTAAGTTATATTTTGGACTAGCCCAATGGAAATGACAGGCCCAAAAATGCTCAAGTTGGCCCAAATGATTCATTTAAATCAAGCAATTAAGCTAAAAAAAAAATTCTCTTTTATTTTTTTTTTTGCTGTAATAAAATGAAGAAATTAACTTTTAAAATTTATTTATGTTTAACAACCATTACTGGAATGTTATAAGAATGGTGAATGGGCAGACTCAACATTGAATCTTTGGGTCGATAATACTGTTAGACATACATGGTAGAATACTGCATAAATTATATAATAGTACTATTCATTCGATGTTTATGGTCCCATGTAGGCTTTAATCACTACATGTGAAATCCTATTGAGTTAATAAATCTCTAGGGGTAGTTAAATTATCATAATTGATGTACCACCATACTTGTATGTCCGTTAATATTTTTCATAAGACAAAGTTTATTGTCTTTATAAAAAAAAAATTATTTTGTTCATGGTCTGCTATACATTTTTTAAAAGTTATATATTTTCTAACCTTAAAAAACAAAAAAGAATGTGGAATGATTTACTAAATATGATATGGTTTTCATAACCCCTCTGAAATTTTAGGGAGAGTTCTTTTTGGTTTTGTATTCAGTAGTTGACCAAAAGTGTTGATGTTTCTTAAGATTGCCAACTGGAATGGTGGCTTAGATTGAGGGCAGCCTATGCTTGTTATGGTCTATTTAGCTAGATTATTAGCCCACCAGAATTGCACTACTTCTAACAAAGATTCAACATTCAGTGAATTCAGGCAATAAGTATCTGATTAGTAATCATTTGATACAATTTTAATATTCATTTTTTCCCTTAGCTCATTGAACTGTGTTTTCTCCTTCTATTGTTATTTCACATTCAAGTGGGACTGTGAATCCACGCTCTAAAATTGGCAAAGAATCCTCGCATAGCAGGAGCTTAAATTTGATCAGGCCAAATTAGTAACCTATAATTAGGCTGCATCATAACATGCTCGATTATAGATTGGGTTTTTCGTTTTTTATTTTTTTTAAATGTGTGTCTCAAACCCATGAGCTCCTTTGAACCAATGGAGATTCGGAGAATCCAACCAACTCCAGTCTCCACTATGCTACATTTGTTGCTAGTAAATAATTAGAAATATATATAAACTCGAATCACAACTAGGGATAGTAATGGGGCGGAGCAGGGTGGGGCGGGGCAAATCTCTACTAGGTCTTCCTCGCCAGAAGCACAGTCTGCACCGCTTCCCGCCCCTGCCCCTCCCTTCCCTCCCAAATAGTCACCCCCGTCCCCGCCCTCGCCCCTAGCCCCTAGCCTTAGCCCTTGCCCTTTTTTTTTTCTTCATGCCCCGCCCTGCCTCATTTTTCTTTTTTTCGTAAATAACCCCACACCACCCCGCTCATAATTATAAATAAACAACAAAAAATTCTTAAAAACATTTATAAAATATAATTTCTTATAAAAATATATACTTATAAAAACAAGATCATAAGAAATCTATTAAAATTTAGAAGAAAATTTTTATTTATCCCTTATACTATATAATATTTATTAATAACTTAAATTATAAGCTGGGTGGAGCAGGGCAAGTTAATACCAAACTCGCCCTCCTCACAAAATCCCCACTTCGCCATGCCCAGTGGGTCGGGGTGAAAATTGCCATCCCCAATCACAGCCTAACCACCAAGCTAATCTCTTTTTTGGTTAACATAATGAAAACTAAAAACTAAAAATATATTTTAAACAAATACTAAAAATTATTTTTTACTTTTGTTTTCAATTTGCATATTCCTCATTCCATTATTTTACATTTATATCATTTTATTTATTTTAATTATTTATTAGTTTACACATATAATTAAAAGCTTGTTAAAGTTTGGTAATAAGAAGAATATGTAAGAAATCCAAAAAGCTAGTGACTTATTCTCTATTGATAACATGAATACAACATTACTTCTTGATGAGTCAAAGCAAGAGTCATAATTTGATGCCAATAAATAGGTAATTGGGTGACAACTCCAATCTAAGATAAGAAAATATTGTGAGATTTGATTCCTTGCACACTCAAGAGGATACATAAAACAATTTAATTCGATAAATTAACAAATTGATTGTAAGTTTTTTTATTATATGTTTAATTATTATAATTTATCTAAAAAAAAATTTTATCTATTAATTTTTTTATTTTTTAAACTAAAATAAAAAAAACATGTTATGGTTTTAGTTATGTTTATTATTTTTAATAATACAATAACAATGTAGTGTGGATTGGATCTTTTAGCATTGTTGCCAATTCCAGTTTTTTGATTTCAATTTTATATTTTGGAAACAAAACCAAGAAAACATGTTTGGCACCTTGTTTTAATTTACAAAAATTTTGGCAACAATTCTCATGTTTAAAAAAAAAAACAGGAAACAAGATTTTTATGTTTTCAACTTTTTTGGAAACGTTTTCAAAACTCTTCCTCCCACTATGAAACTCTTCCTCTTCTACTCTCTCTCTCTCTCTCTCTCTCTCTCTCTCTCTTCCCTTTTAAATTTTAATTCCTTTTATTTTTTATTTTTTTTAAATATCAATTTTTTTACAAATCACTACTAATAATTTTAAAAATATATATTTTAAGAAAAATATTTATAAAAATTTATTATTTTGACTTGATATTTTACAAATTAGTTTATATAGTATAAAAAATTATATTTTTATAATGTATTTATGAAAATTATTATTTTACCCTTGATTTTTAAAAACCAGAATAAAACATACAATATATATATATACCTTTATTTTTAAAAAAAATCAATGGATCCAATTTTAATATATATATATATATATATATATATAATTTTGTAAGACAAACTCCAAAATATTTTTTAGTTTCAAATGATACAATTTTTATATGATATTTTTTACCCATTAAATACCATTCTATGTAATTAATTTTATTTAATAGTACAATCAAATAAACTAATATAAAAAATAAAGTTTTATTAAAAAATAAAAAATATGAATTTGAAAAGATGATCATAATAATATAATAACTTTGTGCTAACCATCGTATTTTTGTTTTTATTTTTTAAAATACACAACAGTTATTGTATCCAAACATGTTTTTGTTTTCAAAAAATTGAAAATAAAATAAAAACAAAACAAAAACAAAACAAAAGCGAAACAAAAACAAAAAAAAAAAAAAATGAAAAAACGGAAACGATGCCAAATGACCCCTAATTAGAATGTTTGAAGGTGAAATCTCTGGGCCCAGGTTAGATCCCTTCAAGCGTGTGGAATGTAGCATGCAGAGAACTTAATTCATAGATAAAAAGAATTAAGCACAAGTCCTTCAATATTTTTAAAATTATTTTGAGTTGCCTTGAGTTCTTTTGATTTATGATAAATTAAAATAAATTTTTAAATTGTATATAAAATAATTGTTTCGTTTTCGTTTTATTTATTTATTTTTAACAATTCAAACAGGAAACAAAAGAGTGTGACCTTTTGGTTGATGAGCTTGACAATGCAATGAGCCTTACAATTCAAAAACAATTCTTGCATCTTACATTCAATTTAAAATTTAAAATAACAATAAAAAAATATTTAAGTGAAAAGTAACAATTCAAAACCCTAAAAATCAGGGTCCAACGAGTTAAGTCAGCTCAGTGGGTCTCAACTGTGGATCGGTGGGCGGTCGGAGGTGGCTTCATTATTTTCAAGGTTGGTGGGATTTGAGCATATAAATCAGTTTAAATCACATTAGTTTTGCATTATAAATTTTATTAATAATTTTATATTTTTAATTTAATTTTTTATTGATGTTATGTGATTTTTTTATGCATGATGTATATGTTGTAAAAAAAATGGACCAGAAAGATTCCCCATGGGATTGGGGGATATTTCTCCCCACAAAAACAGAGACATGGATCCCATTTCTCACCCCACCTCGTGTTACTTGCATTCTTACTTATGACCAATCGTTTAAATTCATGCATTATAGATAATTGTTTTATCTAATACTTATGCTACCCCATCCAATTGTGTTTTTTCAAAAGAAAAAAGACAGGCATTTTTATTAAAAAGCAAAATAAAGCTTTTTTTTTTTGTGTGTGTGTGTGTGTGTGTGTGGTGTTCTCTAATACACTAATTTTCTAGGAAATATAAGCATTCACCCAATTTTGTTTAAGCCACCCACTTGTGCACACTTGAAGCCAACCCAATTAATTAAAATCCTATTTTGGAAATAAAGGATAACAACAATAATGTCATTTTTCTGATATTTTATTAAAATCTTTCTTAAAAAAGAGGGACTTAATTAAAATATCCTCAAATTTAGCAAGACTTGGCAGTTAACTGAAATTATCTAAAGTTGTTGTGGGAACTTGGTTCAACTTTATTCCATTACCATCTCTATTGGTCCCCATGCTTTAAGACCATCAAATGAAAATAACATTGTCTAATAAAAATTGCCAAGTTATGACAGCAAACATGGCCTTATACACCATGTGGTCAAAATAATCACACCCTTGACGAGATAGATTGGTCCCCCACCTAACTTACTTTTCATATATACCTAAACTTTTGGTTTACTATGATGTATATATGTGAGTAAAGTAAACCATCCAATGTGAACTAGCTCTAACTTCAAATGTGGATGCAATAAAAGGATTTAAAAATAATAATTAAAAAAATGATGTTTGCAGGGGAATATTCTTTAATGGTTGATAGCTTCATTTATTTAAGAGAAAACATGTTTCGTGATGTTCTGCATGTTTATAACTAATTATGGCTATACTAATTGTGAATAGATCACTTTTATATTAAGATGGTTTTTGGTAAATTATGTTTTAACTTTTTTGTTTTTTGTTTTTTTGTTTAAAGATTTTTTTTTATGCAAAACAATGGATAAATATGATATTCTCCTTGAGTTTAATTTAGTTTATATTGAATATAAAATTCTATTGGATAATAAATAATGAGTATTTTGTATTACATGAATTTTCATAAAAATATTACTACAGATTAATTATTTTTTAACTTTAGTTTTCTTAATTTATCATGCTAATAATACCTAAACAAATGTACTAATTTAATAACTGAATTTTTTCCCTAATTAAATATTTATAATACATATTTTTTAATTGTCTTACGTGTTAATCTGCCCATGTAGTAAATTTTTAGGGGTCGTTAAGCCACCGTATTTGATGCGTTACAGTACATGTTCGCTCTTTTGACATCTCTTTATGAGGCGGCGCTTGTCACCTTTATAAAAAAATATATAAATATAGGGAAAACATCATCTAGGGACGTCCCTAGATTTCAAATCTAGGGATGTTTTTAAATCTAAGCCGTTGGATCATCATCCGATGGTTGATTGATTATATAAACATTGTACACATTTTTTTACTGTTCATGATCACTATACAACACTGTAGAACGCGGTTTCTACTGTTCATAATGATAAGAGCCGTCAGATTTTCATCCGATGGCTATTATGGACATCCCTAGATTTGAAATCTAGGGACGTCCCTAGATGATGGGTTCTCATAAATATATATATATATATATATATATATAGAACAACACCAAATGAGTCCTTAGTTAATCAAATCATAGGAATTTGCAGATGTTTAAATGTTAAACATAAAACTTGTTATCTTGTTTCAATGCTAGATTAACACATGATCAAATGTTACAATTTCTGATTAATCAATGGTTCATAAAAAATAGTGAAAATTACTGTTTGACTATATAGAAAACAAACATGCAAGATCTATCTGTGTTAGTTGGTCAACCATGAATTCATATATACTACAAACTCTCAATATTCATACGCGTTATTTTCATACAATGTACACGTTTATCAACAAGCTCTTGTACATATATATATATATATAATGACTGGATCTACATCCAACTGGTCATTGAATATCTAGAGTTCGGTGGATAAGATACAAACTTGGTTGTCTCAATTATTATAGCATTTTAAACACTATATTCTATTATAAAATATAAAAGAAAAGAAACTTATCTATTTGTTCATATGATGCGTGTCAAATTAATATAAGTTATTAATTAATTCAATTGAAACTGTTTTTGATGGAACTTCATGGATTTCACAATGGAACTAATCCCCATAAAAGATCAGGATCTTCTTGATTGGAAATTATTTGAGAACAAACAATAAATTGCGAAAGCGTGCACTTGAATCTATTGATGATGATGATAATTGGGTCTTGTGGTTCTTCTAACTGATCACACGCAGATAAGGAAGATGAGAACTCTAATTCAAAATAACCTAATTTTGGATGACACCCTATTTAGTATTTATAAGAAATCTTTATGGGGCTAATTACAAGTCTATTCATAAAAAACTTAACGATTTTATCCCAGTAATTCTGCACACCATATTATTATTATTATTATTATTATTATTATTATTATTATTATTATTATGTAAATCCACACATCTCATTTAGATAATTAGAATTTTATCCAAACTTTAATTAGATCACCACCTATTCAAAATTAAATATGATAAGATATATATAATCATAAATATTATTTGTATACGTTTACATAATTTGTACACATATATTCTGAGATTCATACATGATCATGGTCCAAAACCCAACAGTTTCACATCTACACTGTATATTGAACACGCATTCAAAGAATGAACTAAAAAATTTAACCCACTAATTGAATAGAAAACGAGGAGGCCAAATTTATAGGGTAGACACCATGTTACCTTGGCATGCATGCCATTGATTTATATAGTGATTAATGTTTGATAAATCATAGCATGCACATGCATTGATAGAAAGCATGAGTCCCATGCTTTGTAAGTTTAATAATGCATTAATTGGAGCCCCACTGCAACTGCACTTGCACCCCACATTGTTTGTTATAAATGTACACGTTGCCACAGTTTATGACGCTATAGATATTTACTTCTTACTCTTTGCATTATTGTCCCCCATTACTACCTCTTATCTCCTCTCATCCTTCACCAACGCTTGTTAGTGTTCCTTCTTGTTCTTCCTATTCTTCTTGTTACTTCTCTCTTCAACTCCTTTTCCCTCTTATCTCCTCTCGTCCTTCACCTACGCTTCCTATTCTCCTTTTCTTTTCAATTCCTTTTCTTCTTCTTCTTCTTCTTCTACTTCTTCTACTTCTTTTAAGACTTTTAAGTTTCTTCTTCTTTTCTTTTAAGACTTTTTAGTTCTTCTTCTTCTTCTTTTAAGACTTTTTAGTTCTTCTTCTTCTTCTTCTTCTGAGTTAGTATTCTTATTCTTCTTTTATTGTTCTTCTTCTTCTTCTTCTTTATCTTCTATTTCAGAGTCTTCTACTTTTTATTGTTCTTGTTCTTGTTCTTATCATACTTCTTCTTCAACTTGGAAATAAATGGAGTACACTCAAAATACAAAGACTTCTCCCTTCCCTACCGAGTAACCAAATTAACCTTCAAATCCTTTTCAATCAACTCACCAACTAACTCTACAAGATCAACTTAAATTTCTTCTCATCCTTCAACAATAAAAATCTAACTAACCACAATCAATCTTTTCATGCAGACATTGGTGGTCCAAAGACACAGTAGCGGTCATTACCGGAGCAAACAAAGGCATAGGTTTCTCCCTTGCCAAGCGCCTTGCACAATTAGGCTTAACAGTTGTTCTCACCTCTAGAGATGCCATCAAAGGCCAAGAAGCAGTTGAATCTCTCCGAGCTCAAAACCTTCATGTTGAATATTCTCAATTAGATGTCTCCAATCTTCAATCTATCTCTTCTTTTGTCTTCTGGCTTTCTAACAAGTTTGGAGGATTAGATATTTTGGTAAGTATAATAATCCTATTTATATATATATATATAGATGTTATCTTACATGTTTATATTATATTATGCCATAAACAACATCTATCTTTTTTGGTTGAATCTGAACTAATAATATGTTTTGTTTGTATATATTAAATATAATATCAAGCTTTATCAAGAACATGGTTAGTTAAAATAAACAAACACAAGTATAGAGTATGTATTAGAGTAATAGAGTGTATATAAATTTAAGTTGAACTAGATTCAGATAATATGTTTTGTTAATTAATTTGTATAACATAAAGTATCAAAATTTTATCTATAAATAGAAAAACATAAATAAAAAATGTGTACTATAGTAATGAGATTTATATGAGCTTTTGAGTTAAGTCGAGTTTAAATAATATGTTTGGTTTGTATCTAAATTAAATATACTATTTTAGTGAAATTAACTATGGTTTATATTCTATGATCTTAAGTAACAATATCTTATATGATCTTACATTGTATTATATCTAAAATTAAGTTTGATTTTATAGATAAATAATGCTGCTGTATCATTTAATGAAGTGGATACTAACTCGGTAGAGTATGCTGAGACTGTGATCAAAACCAACTTCTATGGACCAAAGTTATTGATTCAGGCACTTCTTCCCCTCTTCCGGCGATCCACCACCGCAAGCCGGATACTGAATATAAGTTCCCAACTGGGTCTTTTAAATGTAAGTTTATCAAATTTCTATTCAAGTATCAATTTTTCACTATATATATGAACTAGTATTCTTGGGAGGAAAAATGCATAATTGCATATGAATTAGTGAGGTCATGAAACACAGTAAAGGTGCAAGAGGACAGTTTGTCTTTAGTCTTTTTTTGTCTTATCTCACAGCTTTTTACAAAGTAGTACGTACATTATGATTTGATGCCATATAACAAAATTTTCCCATGTGATCTTTTAGTACTCTTGTTTGAGTTCACTTTTGATTTTTGGAGCATGAGATTATTGATTCAATTCAAATTGAAACATTAAACTGAAGAGAGTTAGATGATTAGGGGAATAATATATGAATTGTTGATTAATCTCAAATAAAGGTGATATTTGGGTGAAAAAAAAGGAAGAAAATTAAGAATGTCCATAGTTCGATATGATTTTTATTGAATTTTTTTTTTTCATGTTATATTATGTTATCCTATCATTCATTAACTCGTAATCATATAACATAGAACTCAAGTTATTCCATAAATTATTTTTTATTATTATTATTTCATTTCAATAATGTTTAGCTTTCAGTTTTTGTTCTTTACGTTGTTTTTGTTTCCATTGTTTTGAATTTATCCCCATTGTTTTGAATAAATTGTGGTTTATCCACTTGAAAAATATATATATATATATATATAATCTCGTAAATTTTGACTCTTGAGCATTTTTTTTATATATGTTCTATTTACTAAAAAAACTCGTTTATATATAATCTCTTCTTAGTAGCCAATAAAAAAAAATAATACGAATATATATCATGCATGCAGAAGGTGAAAAACCCTAAGTTGAGGGAAATGCTAAGAAATGAAGAAAACTTGTGTGAAGGGATGATAGATCAAATGGTGGCCAATTTTCTTCAAAGTGTTAAGAATGGAACATGGAAAGAAGAAGGGTGGCCAGAAATATGGACAGACTATTCAGTATCAAAGCTTGCTCTTAATGCTCATTCATCAATATTAGCAAGGCTTCATGGAAATGATCATTTTAAGGTCAATTGTTTTTGCCCTGGCTACACTAGAACAAACATGACCGGAGGGCGCGGTAGCCGGACGGCCGATGAGGCCGCTGAGCTCGCCGTTAATATAATTTTGTTGCCTCGTGATCGACTTCCTAATGGAAAGTTCTTTAAATTGTCCACTCCTTTATTGTTTTCGAAATTATAGTTGATGATGATGATGATGAATGAAGTGTGTATGTCAAGGTTTTCGAATTGTTATATTATGTTGTTTGTATTGCATGAATTGATTTCATATAAGAATGATGTTTGTTGGTGTATTTATTTGGTTTATACATTTTTTTCTCATCCGTTCATCAAGGTTAATGATGTGTGTTTTGTATTAAATACATTAGAGGTTTTTTCACTGTTGTATTATGTTGTTTGTATTAAATAGATTTATTGAATTAATTTTACGTAAGAATAATGTTTGTTATTGTTTTTATTCAAAATACACAACGTGTCTCACCGATCAGGTCAATCTATTTGTTTGCTCCTAATCTAATTTTCTAAACAAAAAGTTCTTTAAAACTATCTATTTTTTGTTCTACTTGAAATTATCTATGATGATGAAAGAGGTGTGTATGGTAGAGTTTTTTTATGGTATTATTAGATTATGTTGTTCATATTACTTTTTTTATTGAATTAATTTTATTAAAAAAAATGATTTTTTTGTTGTTGTTATTTTGATTCGAATGCATCATCATATTATCTGTATGGCTACAACAATTGCAAGTTTGCTTTTTAGTTTTATTGTTAAAAGCCCATTTTGGTTTTCTATTATATGGACGGTAAGCCCATTTTTCACATTGTGAACCTAAATAAAAGAAGAGTTAGGTTGGAATACCAATTTTTGGATATTGATATTGTTAAGAGACGTTACACTTTTATATATTTTATATATTTATTTATATTTAAAAAAATAGAATTATAATAGCCATCATCAATAAAACATGTAGGATTTTTCCTTTTTCTTTAAAAAAAAAAATCTTGTAAACACCAACTACCTACCATAGCGTAGTGGATTGTTACGAATGATAGATTAGTAGACCCAATATTAATTTAGTGTTCGTTGGGTCTTTCATGGTAGGATGTCATTTTTCTTTCCTTTGCTGGTTACACGCTAAAAGAAATTTAGAGGCTGTTTGGCATTGTTTTTGTTTTTTGTTTTTGTTTCGTTTATGTTTTGTTTTTATTTTGTTGTCAATTTTTTTAAAACAAAAACATGTTTGGATACAAAAGTTGTATGTTTCTGAAAGTAAAAAACACAAAAGCAAAAAAAAAGTATTGTAAAATTTTGTATTATTTTCTTAATTTATATTTTTATAATTATTATATTTTTTTTATATTAGTACACAAAATTAACTTGTATTAGTAAACAAAGTTTTTTTTCATATATTTTTATAAAAAATATAAAAATAATGAGATATCAAATTTTTATAAACTTATATCCATGGCAAAAAAAAAAAAAGAAACACATGATATATATATATATATAGATATATAGATGTTTTGTGATAATTAGAAAAAATTTAGAAAGAAAAAATGAAGGAGATTTCATAAGAAAAATCTTAAATCTCTAACCATCTTTATTGTAAATTTCCTAACTATCTTAAAAAAAATTACAAATAAATCTCAAAAAAGATTGAGATTGGAAAAAATCAAGAAAAAAGATGACAAAAAAAAAAAATGAGGGTGCACTTCTTGGAAGATCAACAGCCACATTTATCTAAACCATTAATGCCTATGAGAAAAAAATAATAATTAATGCGTTTAATGAGTTAGGTTAATGTTTTAAAAACGTTTTCAAAATAGTTAAAAACATAAAATTTGTGCTTCCATTTGTTTTGAAAACATGGATGTTGTTTTCAAAATTTTTAGAAACAATAATAATTTACCAAACGTGTTAAAAAAAATTGAAATTGACAACTAAAACAAAGATTTGACAACAATGCTAAAATTTAATTCGTGAAAATTTTATGAGCATGCATGAATTAGGACATGCTAGACAGAGTTAATAAATTCATAGGATTAAGCCACCATAATTTGTACGCTACTGGCCATATCTGTCCCTAACAACCGTGTCACCAACAAAAATCATTCATACATTTTTTTATTAATTAATGATTATAAATATAATTAATATTGTTAAAACAACTATTTCCGTCTGAAATCAGAAGTCACATACTCACGTGCTGCTGCGACCTCATTTTCAATCCTAGCCGTCCATCAATACCTCACGTTTTAATCCAACGATCTATAAATCTCATCTTCCTCAATAAACCAGAAGATCAGAGAAAACATATATATACACAATACACAGAGAAATATAGTCAGATGAGTCAGATAGAAAGGTAGGCAAGTCGGACCGTTTGAGAAATGGAGTCGTCCGACCCGTCGTGTAGCCAAATCCCGTCCATCCTCTCCTCCTTCGTCGACGCCTTCGTCGACTTCTCCGTCAGCGGTCTCTTCTTCCCCTCCTCTCCAAACCCTAACCCTAACCCTAACCCTAACCCTAACCCTAATCCATCTCCTCTTCCAACCCACATCCCCGCCCCTCGCCGTCTCGTCGCCATCGGAGACCTTCATGGCGACCTCCCCAAATCCCTCGCCGCCCTCTCTCTTGCCGGCCTCGCTGACTCCTCCACCGGCCGCTGGACTGGTGGCCACACCGTCGCCGTATTCCTCGGCGACTTCCTTGACCGTGGTGGCGACGAGCTCCGTCTCATACACCTCCTCCACCGTCTCTCCATCGAAGCCTCGCGCTCTGGCGGTGCCATTCACTCCGTTCTTGGTAACCACGAGGTCATGAACGTCGACGGAGATTTCCGCTACGTTACAAGGGAAGGCCTTGATGAGTTCCGGCGCTGGGCGATCTGGTTCCGCACCGGCCTTGCCATGAAGCGTCTCTGCGAGGGCGTGCCCACTCCCAAGGACCCCTTCGCTGGGATCCCGAAATCCTTTCCCGGAATCAAGCAACAGTATTGGGAGGGATTCCGAGCTCGGATCGCCGCCCTCCGCCCAGACGGCCCGATCTCCACAAGGTTTCTCGCCGGGAACCGGACCGTTCTGGTCGTCGGTGATTCAGTGTTCGTCCATGGCGGGCTCCTTGAAACCCACGTTGATTACGGATTGGAGAAGATCAACAGTGAGGTGAGGGATTGGATTTTGGGCAAGAATGGGAGGCTATCTCCAGAGTACATGAGGAGGAGGAACTCATTGGTTTGGCTTCGGAATTTCTCTGAAGGATTCAATTGCAATTGTGAGCATTTGGAAGGGATTTTGAAGATGATTCCTGGAGCTAAAAGGATGGTGATGGGGCATACAATACAAGAGGATGGTATCAATGGTGTTTGTGAGGATAAAGCAATCCGAATTGATGTTGGGTTGTCCAAAGGTTGCGGCGATGGGTTCCCGGAAGTGTTGGAAATCAGTTTGGATGGAAAGATGACAGTTTTGACGGTGAATCCCTTGTTCAATCCGAGATATCGGCCGGAAGCTGAAAAGAAGGAAGGGTTGGCATTGTTGGTCCCTGAGACTGGGTTGAAGGAAGTGGAAGTGAAGGCTTAGAGAAGAAAATAGAAGAGAAAATTGAGATTGCCATTGATGCTGCTTGTGAAGTTCATACTATGGAATCATTTGCTCTGAGGAATTTCTCTGGTTCTTTGGCGCATTGAGGATGATTGGACGAGCAAATTATTGGACAAGCAAATTATCGTGTTGAGGTGACAATGGGTAGTTCTACTTTAATTTTTAGATTATTGTTGATGACTTGATGAACTTTAATGTATACATGTTGTTAATAGTGTCAAATGTTGTAGGAGTATATTATTGAGGTGACGATGGGTAGTTTTAATTCAATTTTTAGGTTATTGTAGATGAGTTGATGAAAACATCTCTACATGTAGAAGGGAATTTGCAAATAATTAAGCCTGTATGACAGCAACCATTCTCATCTTTTTATGAGGGTGAAGTTGATTCTGTCTTATTTTTACTTGTAGATGGGAGATGATGAGCTTAAATAGAATTCTTTTGAAATTAAATATATTGAAAGTCTAGAAGTGTTGTTTCATGGTTCCTTACTTTAAAATTTTCACCTCTCTGCTTGATTTTGAAAGAGTTGTGTGGTTAAGGGCGATACGTGGTTTGATTTTGTGTTTGTGAGTTCTTGTGGGGACTAATCAAATTACAACTGCTTTTGCACATCATCTATAGCTTTAAATTATCATCTTTTTGGAAACTTTTTATATTGCACATCCTGGAGTTTGATTTCTACTTTGTTCTTATGAATTTGGAAGCCTTGCTAATTCCCAAAAGCGACACCAATTTCATGTTTTACACATAGTTTGATTAATATACATCATTAAGCACATTTGCACAAGCTTTTGAAGTATACTCTATTTAATTCTTCAATGCTATTACAATAGTTCTTGCAGAGATTGCCCGCTATTTTGAGTTCTTCAGTTCGATGGTTGAAAAATAGAAGTAGATTTGCTTCTGTTTAAATTTTATGTCAGTTGACTGGATATACAAAATATTAATTTTTCTGCTATTTTATTTTTTTTTGGGGTTTGGTACATGTCATTTTGGGCCCTTCGATCGTCCAGAGATTGAAAGAGTGGGTTTGGCAGTTGAAAACTCTTTTAACTCTCACCAAATCAAAGTTTTGTTATGTCTTCACTTCTATTGTGCTTCTTCATGTTATTGGTATTGAGCAAACTGAAATCAACCTATTGTCAAGGGGTGAACTTTGGTACATGAAAAAAAAATATCATCTTTCTCTGTTATGGCTCATCTTAGATATTTTCCTTATGTTTGTTGCCCTGTTCATACAGGTCCACATGAAACTCAAGGCATTGGTGCAGGTTTTGTGCCAAGGAATCTAAAATCTTGATGTCCTGTTTAATGAAGTCATAGACGTTCATTCTAATTATGCTCACAAATTTTCAGTTTCAGTGCTACATGATTTTTAGTACCATTATGAATTGCTAGAATATCATTAGCTTTATGTTTATTAATGTTTCTCTTTCTGTTCAAGAACAATTTATGCTGTCTATTGTGATATTCGCCTTCTTGTTTCAGGTTGTACTTCTCAGCTTTAGTGAGCTTCCCGTCAATTACAGATGTTTGCGAGCAGCTCGACTTACAACAACAACAACAAGCTTTTAGTTTGAGATGCTCATAACCTCATCAAGCTTGTAGTCTTAACTGTTTGAGATGCTCGTAACCTCATCGACAAAAAATTGTAGGTCTAGAACAAGAGCCTTTCTTCTCTTTTGCACATTCAAATGTGTCAGAAGAAGAGAAGAAGCAGAGTTTGTGGTCATTTCTGCTTGCTTATCGGTTATCACTGTTCTCAATATAAACAGGTGATGGAGGAGTTTGAAGTTGTGTGTTTGTTTTATATTTATATTTTTATATTTTATAACTCTAAAATGTCTCTCTTATGTTTATGTTTTGGTCGTGTAAAAATTTTAGGAGACCACTATAGTATAATTATTTTTTACATTACTCACTGAATTTTAATTTGTTTCTTTTCAATTACCATACATTGATTCTGTTTCACCGGGAAGCCATCTATAAAATTCTGATCAATTTTTGCTGAGCTGGTCATCAGGATTACAGGTCACGCATTAAACTAAAGTTACTTAATTTACGTTGGTTTGGACATGTCAGCAAGGTGTATTAGAAATACACATAAGCATATACATCAGTATTTTATGATAAGCTTTTGGTGAGGTGTATGCTAATGTGTATTTTTCATACATCTTATCGGCGTGTTTAAGCCAATATGGATTAAACAATTTTAGTTTAATGCATGACGTGTAATTTCAGAGGTCAGCTCAGCAAAATATTGATTGAAATTTTATGGGTGATCTCCTGATGAAACAAAATTAACATAGTATGATTTAAAAGAAACAAGTTGAAATTCAGTGCACAAAATGGCAAACAATCATAGTATAGTGGCCACGTAAAATTTTTACTTAGAGGTAAATTTAATGAATATTATTATTTTTATTTGTGATAATGATTAATTATTGTTATTTGTGACTTGGTGACTTGTATACCATAAATATTAAGAGACTCGTCAATTTTCCACGAGAAGCACTCTCTTGTTGCAGGGTGATGTTTAATTTATATTAAATTTGTGTTTGACTTGATTTTGGCTCACTCAAACTTGTTTAATTAATTAAATTGAAGCTAAGATTTCGATTTAGATAACTAATCAATGAGACAAACTTAAACGTATCTTGTCTAAATCAATAAAACTAGTTTACATGTACTTACATCAGATATGCATTGGAGTTATGTATAAAACAATTGAGAAGAAAAGAAATCTATCTTATAAAAATAATTTATGAATAAAAAAAAAATTCTTCTTAGAGGACTTTTTTTTTTTTTGTAAAGGAAAAACCTTTCTCCCACTTAAAATAAGAAGAATATATGTTTTTAAGGGGAAGAAAAAGTGATCCATAGCGAACACAGGTCGATTTTTTTTTTAAAAAAAAAATTAATTTTATTTTTTTGACTTGATATGTTACTTTGGAGATTTTTTTTTCTTTTGGGACCCACCATTTGCATTATTTTGCATCATTGTGCTTGGAATCCAATTATAAAAAGGAAATAAAATATGCACCTTTTCTTTCATTTGTTCGTTTTTGTGCGTTCTCTTTTCATGGTTCATACACTCAAAACATTAAAAAGACATGCAAAAACCTTTTTCTACCTTTCTTTTCATTTCATTTCATCTACTTTTGTTCTATCAATTCTAAAGTGGAATAAAGAGCTATATATATATATATATATATATTTATATATATGGTTCTCTTGAGGAGCAATTTTAGAGAAAGAAAAAGACTAGCTAAAATGGAGACCAACATCATTGATGGAATTAAATTTAAACGTGGTTATTTCATCTACTCAATTCTAGTAGTTGTTGTTATTTAGTTTTTTTTCCTCATTTTTGTGCTTTTTCTGTGAGAGTTGTGTTGCGCTTATGTTGTGGTCTTTTTCTATGTTTTTCATCTAATAAATGTGGTTCATTCAACTTACCCCCAATTTTGCTTCAATGGTGATTTGTGCCTTTATTTATGTATGTTTGGGATATTTAATATAGTTCATTTATTAATTTTTTATTCGTATCTATTTTTTTAAAAAAATATATATACAAATCATATGTTAGGACATATATACATGAGGAACTAAATTCTACATCATTTGTGCCCTCTACCTCTTCAGCGAAATAAACACCTTATACAAAAAATATGATGCCAATAAACCAAACGATCGTAGACCATATCACAGTGATAATATAAGAAAATATGATAGTCTTAGTGGGATACACTACTATTTACTCTCTTCGTTCTTTTTATCTGTTGTGAATAACCGAATCTCATATACCAAAAAAAACGAGTTATGTCACATAATTTAATAAAAAATTAGTTATCTTTTCAAAATTACCCATAATTTATATCTTTACATTTCTCTCATATTAAATTTCAAAAAGAAAATTGTTAGAGTAATTTTTAAAAAATAATAATAAATGCTTCTTAACGTTTAAAAATAACAAATAAAAAGAAACATAGATTTATGACAGATAAAAAAGAACGGAAGGAGTACTTTAGTTTTAAATTTCACATCAATTAGGTAAAATAAATAAAATGATTATAAATTTCTAATAACACAATCAAATTGCAAACAACACCACCCAAACAGACAAAAAATAAATTTTACAAAGGTTCATACAAAAACCACCAAAATACATAGATAAAATTAAATTAAATTAACTCAAAATCAAGCTAAAATATAAGCAACACAAATCACTATGTCCCTATAAACAAAATCCAAAATTCCACTCAACCTAAGCACAACTTTTTGAAATAGCACCATGCTCTGCAACCCAAATTCTTTAACAACAAGAACAATCAAAGGAAGCAAAGAGAACTTACATGAACATCAACTCAATTCAAAATGGAAATCAAAGATCAGATCAATCATCTGCAAAAACTCCTGCAAGCTATTTCCATTCCTTACCAACCCTCTACTCATTCAACACCATCAATCAACAATTATAACTAAAACAAAAACAAAAAGACCGAAAAAAAAAAAAATTATGGCAAAATGTAACAAACAACACAAATTCCTGCACCTACTATTATTCTACATTGTGTATATATTATACATTTTGATATGTGAATGTCATTATATTATACTCTGGGATCTAAGTACTAGTAAAAAAGAAAGAACACTTCCTACTTTCTCTGTACAAGAAAAGCATGCAAAAAACGAGAGTTTTCGTTATGTTTCCGTTAACAGGCAGTTGCTGCTGGTTGAGCTACCAACTGCATGACTGATGTCTCTTACCAAGAGTTTAACGCTGTTCGATCCCATGGATTCCAACACCTCAGCACATTCTTGCAAATCGGAGTCATTGGAGAGCATCACCCACTCATCCTCGTCGTCCATGTACTTCAGTTGGAATGTCCCTATGACCAGTTTAAACCGCTTCCCGATTTCATCGAGCAAATAGTGGTAACCCATGGACTGTGAGAACTTGAACCTCACTGTGTCTTCTTTGTATGTGGCTTTCATGGTGATGGCCACACCAATGCCGTTTGAGACCGGCTTGCGCTTTGATTTTTTCTTGAATGACCGGCAACTTGATGCACTATCACTGGTAGAGTCTGTCATGCCAGAAGATGATTGATGGTTACGTTCTTTTAAGCTATGGTTCACATCTATCTTCATTGCCATTTCATCAGCCGCCGCTAATGAGACTGAGCTCCTTGACAAGTCACGGACCTCTAAACTGAGACCTGATTTGCGATCAGCGCTTCTGTTGTTTCTCATTTTTGCACTGTCTGAACCTCGGGGATCATTTTTGGTATATGATCCCCAGGATGTTGTCAGATTAACTTTACCCTGTTGAGCTACTTCTCCATTGAAAGGAATAGGCTTGTGTTCAGGGAAACAATTCAACAGAGGAACGCAAGCATCATCTGGTTTAGACTTTTGTTCAAGAAGATGATCTAATTGGCCTGGAGAATTTCCGCTGAAATAACGGTTGTGCTCCATCTTGCCATGAATCTGTTCGCTATCAATATGATGTGTAAATGAAACCGGCATTAAATCTTGATCAGTTGAACCTACAGATAACGAAGAGGGTTTCTTGGAAGGAGAGACTGCTGCAACAAGACTTCCAGTAGCAGGATCATACTTTAGTGCTCCCTCGACTCCTTGGACAGAGTTTATCACATTCTGGATCTTTTTAAGTGACCGGTTTACCTTATTTATCTTGCGAGACGGCCATCTAGAAATTCCATGCTGTCTGCATATCCTTTTCAATGTGGTGGGGCAAACTGCCAATAATCAAAAGCTCCGATTGCATCATACATACAAACAGGGCATTGGCATAAATAATACAAAAAATCTTTAATATCAATGTAGTGGTAACCAAGTTTTGAAAATGCCATTTTAACTGCAGCATGGTTAATACTTGTTTGACAATGGAAAAAAGAACTGCAAAAACTAACCACCAATGCTTTTAGCAGCATCCTTGAGACTCCCCGAGAAATACTGTTGAAGGACACTCAAGCTAATATTTTTCTCTGCTGTACTACGTTTTTTCTCCAATTGTCTTACCGGCACAGGCTTCATCTGCAGTGTCAAATCAAGATAATATTAGAGAAAATAGATGAATATCAGCAATTCTACTAGTCCTTATCTTGGAGACGGCTAATGCAAGCATACCAGGTATATGGTAACAACAAAGGAAGCACAAAGGAGTTTTAGCTACAAAAAATTGCACTGCTATTGCTATTGCCCAAAAATCAAGTGCTTGAAATTGTTGATCAATAATACAGCTTATGCGTACAACATCATCTATCACTCATGATATCATTTCTAAAAAATAACGGAGTGACTTAATGAAGGAGAAAAGAAAGAGCCAATGAAACTTATGAAAAGATCGCGAGTAGGTTTGAAAAGTTCACTTTTTAGCTAACATGTCTGACATAATTAATCGAACACTATAAGCATCTTATTCTCATTCAGAATAATAATCTAGGAATTAGATTTTCAGCAAAAGGTGAAAAAAGAACGCACCATTTGTGAACATCATGATAGCAAAGGACAAATGAAAATAAGTAACTCAAAACAAATTTTACTTCACAGTTTCAGAAAACGTTCAAAGGGGAGCCATGGCAACCAACAAGGACAGTACAAAGAGCACGCACCTGATCATGAGGGCCATCTTCCCCCCATTCATCAGACCCCATGTTTTGAATCTCAAAATTTGTCAACTCGGTATCACTGTCTATCTGTCTCAAGTTCTTCGATGAAACATCCGCTGAAGAGGAACTCGGTCCTGATTCTTTTCCCTTGCCGAGGCCATCAGCCTCAACAATTTCAGCATCTGAAACTGTTCTCAAACTCCTGCAAATTCTCTGCATGGTTCTAGAAAGGTTATTTAGCAGGAGTTGTTGCTCTGCACTCCCTCCACAATTAACTGGAAGAAAGAACTCTAGAATGTAATCATCATTGCCAGTGTAGGTGCTCCTTAACCTGATTGCAACAGCGGCTTGCAGGCCATACTTGCGAGCATGATGAGCAAGTGGGTAATCACGGATGTCATACCCCTTCACATCTGGAGAAAAAAATGGGTGATTTGATAGAAGTGCTTTCCCTGCAATGCCCTGGCCTCTCTCAAGATGTTGGTCAGCACATACATGTAGAAACCCTTCCAAGTGTGTATCATTCACATAACAAGCTGAACTCTGGACACAGAGCATACTTTTCTTTCTAAAACCAGAATTTTCATCTTCACAACTGGTCCTCGAGCAGCTATCCATATTTGCATCATCACAGGAATATGGTATCCAGGTAAGTGCCAGAGGCAGCATATGCGCATAACAAACAGCTCTCAACACATCAAATATCTCTGCAAAAGCACATTTCTGACTCTTCGAAAGGTTCTGCACATAGAAATATACTATAGCTAAGACAATATTCTATAACTCAATCCAAAGATCAAGATTTTTCTTCCCACTAGAAAACTAAATAAAGGAACTGTTGAATGGCACCTGTTGATGGGTCTTCAGACTCCGCTGCACTTTGACAGTCCTCAAATCCACAGCCTGAAAATTATAGAGGGGGTATATATTAGAGATAAAGCTCTAACTATGGATAGTCACCTGACTTATTCCAAGTAAATACTTCTAAAACAAAATAAATGCACTCAAACACATCCATTGCAGCAAACTTCCAATTAAATACTTTCAGCATGCACATCTGGTCTACACAAATAAACAAGTGTCGTACGTGATGCAAATACATCACTGCTTAATAGGAGAAGTGCCTTATACGCTTGCATATAACTCCTAAATCTAAGCCGAAAGTAGATAACACCCACAGTAGACAACAAACTTCCAAAAGCCACCGGGACATGAGACACTAATTCTCTACTGACGCCAACTAAACCTAGCGACCTTTCAGTGTTTTGGTTAGTTATACATATATAAGGCACCAAAACAAGCAAGAAATTTTGTAGTCACAAATCAAAATAAACATATATAATAATAACAATAACACTGAACAGCAATTCAGTAAAGGAACTAATGCTTAGTTTGGTGAATAAGCTGACCATCAGAGCATGGCAAACAGTATCCATCTCTGCATCAAAATCAGGCTTTTCATTGGTAGACACAAGCTCAAGAACAGCGGAACAGGACCGCTTGGTAGGATCAAACACCGGCACAGCAAGCAAACCACGTACTGAGTGATTAACAGCATGGTCCACTCTCAAATACTCAAACTTTTTGTAGTAAACCACATTTGAAGTCCACTCTGGCATTTCTGTCATGAACACCCGACCAGGGAGCCCCAGTAACTGACCGGGGGCTTCTCTTGCAGAGAAAGTATAGGTCCTTGAAACTTCTCGATACCCAGCAAGAATCTTGTCTAGCAAATAAGGTTGCTCGGATGTACTCAATACAAAATCATCACCATGCTTTATAGGCATCCAAACTTGAGCAAGAATGCCACCAGAAGAGGACTCTTTGAGGAAAGATAGGGCCTTGAGCATCTTCTCAGAAAGACAAAAGTTTGGAAGGCATCTAGGAACAATGTCACTCCTACTCTTTGAAATTGGGTCACCATCTGATTCCAAACAACCCCCAGATCGATCCATCCCCAAATTCATCACTTCTGGACTATTAGAGGAGCATCCGAATTGAAAGTCAATCTTTTGGGTTCTAGAGACAGCGGAGTTCACAGGAGATTCAACAGCGGGCATGGCAGCAGAAGATGCATTCGTGGAGGCAAAGGAAGCCCAAAAGGAGTTGAAGGCCTGATCCGCAGAGGCAGAAGGACTACATAGCTCAGTGAAATCGAAATTCATGAGAGCGGAGAGACTGAAGGGATCCTCAGGCGTAAAGCTCCCATTGCCCCCATTTGCTGGAGCATAACCTTCCATTCTAGACAAACTAGAACCAAAGCTTGCCACTCTCTTCCAATCTCCACTAGAAATCAAACCCCATTTTCAGCAAAAACGAACTAAATTTATGCCAATACTCGCATCTAGCTATCAAAATCCAAACTTTCACCTCAAACTTCAATCTAAAACCAGCACCAAATCTCAGAACCACAAATCCAAACCCTCAAAACCAATCGTTTGAACCCGCACCCAGATTCTCCAGCTGAAAAATAAAAATTCCTTCTTTCTTCCAATCACCCAACCTACATAAATCTGCCAAAAAAATCCAAAAAATAGTTTAAAAAAAAAAACCTCAATTCCATACCAAATAAATCAAATCCAAAACTCAAAAACCAATCACAAACCTCTCAACCAATCAATCAACACACAAATCCTCAATCACAAAGATCCAAAACACCAACGAGAAGACTATTAACAGAGAAAGTGAAGGACGAGAGAAAGAACAGCCAACCAATCCAAGCTCCAAGAGCGAGAGCGAGAAGACAGAGGAATTCCAAGCCGTCTAGTGATGAAGAGATATGGAGAAAGCGAGAACAAGAGCCGGCCTTTCATCCATTCAGGATTCCTCCTCCTTTTCCTAATTTCAACTCTTTTTTCAATGCAAACCCTCTTTTTTTCAGTTATTTTCACCGCGGGTCCACTTTCTTTACAATTCCGAGATAAAACAAAAACAAAGGACCAAAAAGTAAAACAGTATAGAAAATTACAGTTAATGATCCGCAACTCACAGAGAACAGCATGGGTGAGTTTTCTTTCATCGTGACCGTTTATATAGTACTGATGTTGATCTTGAGGATAATTCAACGGTTGATATGGTATGATAACTGTGTTTGCTGTTTTGGAACAAACAGCTAACTCGGCCATAGAAGGGATTAGGTATACGTCGCGGTAAACGATGAAAACGGACACGCGTACTCGCGGGGAATTTCGGCGGGTGTACTGTTAAGTTCCGAATTAACATTTTGACTCGACTTTTTTTTTTTTTAAAATATATATTTTTTAATTATTTATTAAATAATTTAATTGAATTTTTATTTTTAATGGATTAAATTTTGTGCTCTAGGATTTGAATAGCATTGGTACTTGTACTTGAGTACTTTTTGTCCGACAAATAGAAATCTGCATTTGAAAACTGAAAAAGGTCTTTTCATTTGTAACCCTTAAAAATATGAAAATTATAAAATATATTTTATGCACCCCTAAAAAATATAGGATTGCTTGTATCTATCTCCGTTACGTGGATTAAAAAATTGGGTAAAATTAATTATTAATTTAAAATTTTGAAAATACATGTCGTTTAAAGATGTTACATAAGAATTAAAAATAATATTAAATTATCTAAATTTTAATATAAAAATAACTAAATTATTAAATTACTTTTTTTTGAAACTATGTATTTTTTTTAGATTATAAATATTATTTTTTTCGTTTATGTAACTTAAAAAATTTAAGATGGGTAACATTAGAAAAAAAAGATAAATATTGCCTTGATATTGTAAAACGACAATTATTTTTTAATAAAATTTTTTTTTCTTAAAACGACATGTATTTTGAAATAGAGGGAGTACATAATTTAATAAAACGTGTAGATATACATTAAATATAAAAAGGTAAATTTTAAATAATAATATTTAATATTTTTAAAATTTTTTAAATAAAGAAATAAAAATGACTAAAGATAACCTCTACAGCAGTTAAAAAGACGGAAGGAATATTTTGTAATGATAGTATTTGTGCATATACCAAGTATTATTATGGGTTTTTTTTTGCAGGTGTACCCCTAAAAAATTTTGAAATTACATATTTGCCCCTGAATAAAAGTTAATTACATACATACCCTTGAATAATATACATAATTGCGTATATACCCTTGAAATTCAAATTAGTTGATAAATTAACAAACAACAAATATATAAAATTACCATTATACCATTGCTCTTGAAAAGTTTTTTTTAAGTTGTACAAGGGTTATTTTGAACCTTTTGTATATCTTAATCCCCATAGTTAATCAAGTTTGATTACCGGAATTTAACAGTATAGGCATATCCCCAATTACCTATATTTTTTAGGGGTATATATACAATTATGTTTTATCTGGGGGTAAATATGAAATTATAGAACTTTTGAGGGGTTTGTAACCAATTCTCCCTATTATTATTATTATATATCCTTTTTATTTGCTTGTATAATTGTCTTGGCCAATAAAATAATTATAAAAATAAATTATTCTTTACTTTTACCTTCATTTTTTAATAATATTAAAAATATTTTAAAGAATAATATATTTATTTATAAAATTGTAAACTAAATTATACAAACAACTATGATTGTGAATTTTAATAAATAATTACTAAAAATTAAATATTATCTAGTTTTTGTAAGAGATGTGTGAGTAATTTTTTTGGATACATAAATATAAATATATTTATAAGAGATATGTGAGTATTTTTATTATTGATAATTAAGTCTTACTTAATTATTTTAAATAAAAATAATTTAAACTTAAAATTTTTTTTTATCTCTAACCAAATCTTTTGATAAAGACATTTTCATATAAAAGATATGTGTGGGAATATTTTTTTTAATAAAAAAATTGATTTTTTTATGATTCTATTGGATTAAAAAATATAATATGAAAAAAGTTCACATTCCTTCAAATTATTACATTAACACTTATTTAATTGGAAATCATATTAACAGTAATATTGGCCAAAATATTACTAGATTCCTAAAATGTAATATTTTTAATTTAAATAACCAAAAAGAATAATCCAATATTACCTTACAATCACACGCTTTGTTTCAGTATTTTGTAATTAAATCTATTTTACTATTTCTTTTTTTTTTTGGATATTATTTTCTTCTTTGATTTTTTGGTTTATTTTTCTACAAAGGTATTATTTGCTTTGCTTATTTTTTTTATAAATATTATGTATATAATATTTTAATTTAGTCAGTCGAATTATTTGATCTGTGTTTTAAATTACCTAAAAACTAATAAAATTGCAAAATCTCCAACAATATAGTTATATAAATAATTACTGACTTTTATGAGGTATGAAAGCAACACACCCATAATTTATGTGTTTGAGCAGTATATGTGATTTTTTTTTTTTTTAAAAAAAAGAAAAAGATATTGCTAGTGCATCCATGAGCCAAGCACTGAAGCGTATTTTATATATTTTTATTTTAATTAATTAATAATTATATATTTCTCGTGTGGTTCTCCTTTTTCATATAATTTATAATTAAAAATTATGTTGGTCGCTTGATGTACTGAGTGTCATGCCACTATAACTGACTTTTTGTACTTGAGTTGATAATATATACCAATACTCCTTATAGATTTTTTTTATTTTTTATAATTTTTAATGTTTAATAATCAAAAATTTTAAATCATCTCATCTCATATCTATTAATTTTATGTATTTGAAATTTAAACTTGCAAGTGATAACGGGTTTTTAATTATGAGTTATGAGTTCAGATTTGCATCCTATATCCTACTTTACTAGTGAGGGTTGTAAATTAGATGATTAATTTTTGGTTTGTATCGTATACCCTTTTTAATAATAATATTTGTTAGATTTATTAAAAAAAATATTTTTATTTTTAGCCACTTTTGCTTGCTTGCCTTGTTCTCTGTTTTTTTTTATAAATAGTTTTTTTAGAATATAAAAAGAAATTATAAAAAAGTTTTGTTTTACTTTAATATACTATATATATATATATATAAATCTCAAGATGGCGTCCTTGACTTTGATAGGAATCAAAGAACTTACCCATGTGAAGAGTGTGTTATTTTATTATAACAATAAATTAAATGGAATAAATACAAAATTTTATTGTATATTTTTATTAGAAGGTGATGGAACCAAAGTGGAGAGTAACAAAGGAATCAAGATTGCTTGTTTCTTGAGCTTCTCACCATCATTTTTTATTTCAAGCCCAAATAAAAATTTAATCCTACTTAATTTAAGGCTTTAAGCAATCCGAGCCAAGTGGACCTAAGCTTTACTGTATTCAAGTTTGGTTGAACACTATTTTAATTAAGCGAGACTTGAATAGAATATATTTCAAATTTTATTTGTCAGGCTCATATTAAATTCATTTAATTATAGTAACATAATTACAGTAATGCAACTACCGCATCAATAAGATGTTTAAATTGTTGCACTAATCATAACAAGTTGTTCATTAATTTTAATGACTTGAGTTAGGAGTGTTCAAACTCAATTAATTTATCTCAAAAATTAAAAAATTAAGTTAAAAAAACTAATAGCTGAGCCGAACAAGATTTTAACCAGTCAAGTCACTGAACATTTAACGAAACATTAATTTATTTAGAGCCCTATACTTAATATATATATATATATATCATGATTTAATAACATCAAATTTCATTGATTTAAACAAATAAATTAAATTACGCCATCGCTTTAATTTTTTGGTTAATAAATTAGAAGTAAAAAAATAACAATTATTGTTGAATGAAACTTGATAATCATGGGGAATGTACTTGTGTAAGCACTTGTAAATTTTTATAGGGATATATATATATATATATATATATATAATTTCACCCTTGGTTATAGGTTTTATATTATTAATTTTTTCACAATGAATGGAATATGTGTCAGCAATACTGGTTTTAAATGATTTGAAAAGTCCAGAAAAAGTTCATGATGTGTTTTTTTTTCTTTTTATTTGTCTTAATTACAAATGCATAAAATACATTAAATTAAAAAAATTAAAAATTTGAAAATACTCACATATAAATATATATTATTGTATAAGCTCATGCATGAGAATGATTGAGTCAAACAAATGGTACTTTCATGATAAAGACATTACATGTTTAAAATAAGATACATAATAATAATAATAATAATAATAATAATAATAATAATAATAATAATAACATAATATGACTTTGGGATGATTTGTTTTAAATTTATTTAATTTAATCAAGTTGAAGAAAAATAAAATAACATTTATTCCATTTTTTTCCCTTTAAAAAGTCATTAAAGAGTACTCAAAAAACAAAAGACACAAAACAATCACATCATGGAATTTTGGAAAAATGAAACCATCTCTATTAGTAATACTCTTTTGTGGTCAATTTGGTTTAGTTGGGTGTTGGGGGTGGAATTATATGGGGGAAAAGTTAGAATAGGTAGGTTTTGATTTGAACTTTATTATCACAAAAAAAAAAAAAGGGAAATAAGAAGAAGTTGATTTGATTTTGATTTGGTTTATGTTAATATAATACTATTAAAAACATTAAAAGAAATTAGTAATAATATAGATAAACAATTATAATAAAAATATAAATAAATATAAATAAGTAAATAAGTAATACAAATAATATGAGGTTTTTTTTGTTACAACACGATAAAGTAATACACATTTTTTTACTGAGTATTTAAGTGTCTCGCGGCTCTACTGTTAAAAGCAATTCAAATTTATTAATTTGGAAAAAAAATATCTTAAATTTTAAAACTTTTATTTTTAAATTCAAACTAAATTAAAATTATAAAATTGCCTTGCATTACTCATCCATGCAAGGGCCGGCACAGTAACACTAATGTTTATCTCAATGTTATTTATGAATCATAACATAAGACTATTAAAGGGTAAATTTTTTGATAGGGTACTAAACTATAGCTATTTTTTTTTTGTATCCAAACTTCAATTTAAATCAAAATGATTATTCAATTTTAATTTTATTTCACCTGGTGGTCATTAGAAGAAATTTGATTTATTTTTGATGATATGATGTTGGAGATTTTCTGTCCAACTGCGTGAATAATGTGTCATGTATGTCATGATAGAAAATTTTCGGCATTAACATCATAAAAAAGGACCAGAATCTTTAGGGTAATCATCCGGTAAAATAAAATTAAAATTAAACAATAATTTTAATTCAAATTGAAGTGTGGACCCAAAATAAAAAAAATTTCATAGTTTAATACCCTATAAAAAAAAAATTTACCCAATGATTGAACTTGCCCCTATATTAGCAAGTTTGCATTCATACAGTGTCATCTTTCTTCCCACCATCTCTAAAATTAAATGCAATTTTGATATTTTATTAAAATACTAATAATGTGGACTATATGGGGAAATTTTTTAGAAAAACTAAAACTAAAAAGTAAATTAAAAAAAAACACAAAGCAAGCATAAAATGTAAAAATTGAATATAAATCTTATATAGTTATGCTAAAAGATATTTCATTTGTTTTTCAGTAGGTAATTAATTGAAATTTTACATAAGTATATGTATATATAACAATCCTCATTTTGATTGGTACAAAATCTTTACAAAGGTTTATAGTTTTTAAAACATATATTTTAATGATTAATTTTAGAAAAATTACTAATATTAACAAAAATTTAATATACTTTTAAAATTCAAAATTAATTATAAACATTTACTTTTAATTAATATTAATTTAATCAAAGCTCACATAAAAAGTTTTTTTCAACAAAATTTTTTAAAACTTCTGTTAAGCCCACACATATATTCCCAATCAGTATATCATAGAAGTGTTGATATTACAATAACCTTTAAAACACATTATAAAACCAAGATTGTCTTTGGTCTAATGGTACTGACTCTATTATCAAATGTGTCTTAGAAAGATTTTTATAACCTTTGGTCTAATGGTACTGACTCCATTATCAAATGTGTCTTATAAAAATTTTTATTGCGTATGGTTTAAAATTTACCTAACACAATAGTGCTAAAAAAGCCTTAATTGTGGGAGTAGATTTGTAGCCTTCACCGTGCACATTAGTCAGATGATTAATTTCCAGTGTTGCGATATTGACTTGTTCACTTTGAAATATATATATGTATATATATATCCAATTAAAAACAAAATATAAATTTCAAATGATTATAAACATTTCAAAGTACTGTTTTAAAAAATTTATTATCCTCACAAGGCCCGGCCCAACCCAGTTAATTCGGGCCGCCTAGTGTGGACCACAAATAAGTAAATATTGACGATATCTCTGGACCCCACTCACTGGGCCCACCTCACATCATGTCTTTTCCTCCAAATAATTTTGCTTTAATTTAAAAAAAAAAAAATCAATCATGTATATATATATATATAAATATAATTAGACCTGACCACGGTTCGGTTCGAACCGAAGAACCAAACCGGAACCGCCACTATTGGAACCGAACCAGAACCATAAAAAAGGTTTCGGTTCCAAACCGGAACCTTGAACTGGAACTTTAAGGTTCCGGTTAAGGTTCTTATGTGTTGAAAACCGGAACCTAAACCGAACCGCCAGTTCAGGTTCTGTTTTTATTTTTTTAAATAAAAAATATATATAATATAATTTTTTATATTTTTTAATTAATTGGAATTAAATTATTTAGAACCGAACCGGAACCGCAATCGTATTGGAACCGAACCAAGAACCGGAACCTTATGACTATGGTTCGGTTCCGGTTCTATAGTTTATAAAACTGGAACCGGCGGTTTTGAACCGGAACCGAACCGTGGTCAGGTCTAAATATAATGCTAGTAAACTAAAAAAAAAACCAATGGAAAAACAAAATAGATATTTTAAAACATGTGAACTGACTTACTACAATATCAATTACCGAAGACAAATTATTCAATATATTTTAAATTACTTAAATATTATTTGTTTTATAACTAAGTTGCACACCCACACACACACATATATATATACATGTTTGTTTTAATTTATATTAATTAAAAAAATCTTACAACATGATTTCAAATTTATAAATTAACATACAATTTTAAAATCAAAACAAAAAAAAACAAAAAAATTGTAAAAAAAAGACAAATCAAAATAATAATAAATAAATAAATAAGGACAAGGAGAATTTATATAAGTTTGTTTTAATTTACACTAATTAAATAAAAAATGTTCTTACAAAACAATTTCACAAATTTTAAAAAAATTAACAGAAAATTTTCCAAAATCAAAATAAAAACAAAAACTTGTAAAAAAAAAAAGACAAATAGAAATAAAATTTAAAAATAAAAAAAGGACAAGATAGGGAGAAGGCGGGCTTTACATACACCATCACCTCTCTCTCTCTCTCTCTCTCTCTCTCTCTCTCTCTCTCAAACAAGTGTGTCCTTCTTTTCCATCCATTTAACATTAAGGTTGTGTTTGATTGTTTTTTTTTCTGAAAAAATTTTCTGCGGATCATTTTTTAGTTAACTTGGTTGTTTATTTGCCAAAATTTTTTATGAAAAATTTTTCCACAAACTATATCACGTGACCCTATTTTCCTTCAAATCAGTGAAAAATTTTTCCTGCCTCCACTCTGGGAAAAGTTTTTCAAAGGAAACGTAAGGGGCTATGTGAAAAAATAACATGCGATTGAAATATTTAAAATAATTTTTCTTTTAAAAATTTAAAAGAAAAGTTTTCCTTTTCTTTTAATTTTTTTTAAAATAAATTATACAACATGATAATATTTTAAATAAATTTATCTAGATCAATGAACAGATCCCGCGGTGTTTTGATGGTAAGATTCAATTCCATACGTTGTTTATAATTTTAAAATAACTTTTCTTTTAAAAATTTAAAAGAAAAGTTTTTCCTTTTGGATTATCAAGAGGATTTAAGGCCTTGTTTGAATTGGATTATCAAAAAAGTGTTTTTTTTTTATTTAGTAAAAGTGCTTCTGAAAAAAAATGCTTCTCCAGAGTAAGTTAAACATTTTTTGTATTTTCTATTTAGATTAGCTTTTATGTAGAAGCAGAAGCTGTAAAAATAAGTTAAAAAACAGTTTTTTCCATAAGCTGGTCATGACTAGCTTTTGAAAAAAAAATTGTTTTTCAGCTTTTTTTTTACAGCTTCTATTTTTTCGGAAAAACCAATACAAACAGCATTTTTAGAACCCAGAAGTGCTTAATTTATAAAAAAAGTACTTCTGGATTTTCCAAAAGCCAATCTAAACGAGGTCTAAATGCGGAAATGAAAGCTGAAAGTACAGGAATGGTAAATGATAAGTGCTTGTGCGATATGAATGCGAAGCGTTCATTCCTTATGTTGAGCATTACTTTTCTCAGGTTTTTACATTAATATGTGTGTTTTTATGTTACTTTTATGCAGGTAGGGTTGTGAGGCCGAGTATGAAGGAAATAGGCGATATGGATCATAATGCACCTATTTTTGGAGGAGATATTGCTAAGGTTCAAACGCGAAGACATAGGTCGGTGTGAGATGCTAGAGTGTGTGCCAACCTCCTCGTGATTCGAGTGGGCACATCCATTTGGAGGGGCACAAAAGGCGGTCACATTCGAAAGCATTCCGACTTATGCACATAGAACAAGAGCTCCACCAACGTGTACACCATCGAAGAAGCAAGTGATCCACGACGTGAACGTGTGCTCGTTTGCGCTACCCCGATGAAAGTATGGAATTCGGGAGTATTTCGGCAGATCATGTAGCGAGTTAATGTAGGAAATCACCGCGATGAGTTATCGCTTTCACAGCGAGTCGAAAAATCGCAGAAGCAGAGAATCCACACGCGGGCAGTGGAAATTATCCACTGACGTGTGGAAATTCCACAGCGGGCGTGGAACATCCACGCCCGTGGAGTTTCCCGATTCTAGCCCCTATTTAAAAGCCGATTCGACCCTCGATTTTTGGTATTCTTTTCTCCATCTTTTTCCCCAATTTGCAGAGGGCTTCGCTAGGGGTTTCGAGGGGTATTGGCCAATGTTTTGGAGAAGTTCTACGGCTCCGACATCGTGATTCCATTAGGAAGAAGGTTAGTAGGGGAGCTTCGATCGAGGCGTATCCTATACCGGACGAAGGAATCTTTGGACGACGAGTAGAGGACTCTCCACAAGACCATCGACACGACCATCGAGGGGGTTTCTTTATGGATTCAATGCTTTTACATTCGATTTCTTTGATTGTACTAAGCTCCATGGAGAGCTAAACCCTAGTGGGTGCTTGGATGATTGTGAATCCTATGATGTATTCGTTTCATTGAACTTCTTTATTATGCTTTCAATAAATTGATGTTTATTGTGAGTTCCAATCTTGAATGCTTAATTGTATGAACATTTCCCCTAGAGTGATACTAGGGTTGAGAATTCTTGTTGGTAACCTTGTGAGTGAATGACACACCACGAGCGTTAGACAAAGCTAGGTTGGAGAGGGTTGAGAGGGTGAGTCGAGAGGTACAAGAGCGTCCCCTTTCCCCTCCGGCGTGATAGATTCTACCTCCGTTCCTCGAGTTTTTTGCGGCCATAATAGAGTGAGTGGTCTGAGGGATGAACCTCCGCTGGTGCCTAGTTGCGCGTGCAATGGAGTGAAGCGTTGAGAGGATCTTAGTATCTAGGGCTTAATTGTGGTTAGGGACCTTCCGCCTGGACCAAAGTGTTAGGTCTATATCTAGGAAGAGATTTATCACTTGGAATCCCTAGAGCTCATTGCAACTCTATGCGAGTGCGAGGTGTTGAGATTGTTCGATTTCTCCTCCGGGACATGTATATAGTTAGGCATAGTTGACCTTAGATTTGGGACTATGTATGTAAGGATTTCCACGACTAACCATGGCATTGATTAGGAAGTATAATAGAGAGTTCTTGCACTTGAAAAGATTATCCTAGGTGAAGCATCATCCGAGTACCTCATCTTTATCGATTGCCTTACCTTTTTCTTTATTCTTACTCTCTCACTTGTTTCTTTTATTATTGAGAATTGAATCAATTTCACACTACTCACTATTGATCTTCCACATAGCTAAGAACCAAATTAAGTATTTTCATTCTCTACTCCCTGTGGATTCGACCCCGCTCACCCGGGATTATTACTTCGACAAACCCGTGCACTTGCGGGATATACGCAAGGGGACCTTGTCAGTAAAGTAAATATCAAGGGCACATGATCCGAGGATGGTGATCATGATCCTTGTCCATCTTATAGCAATGGGGTGAAATCTGTTTTGAGTCATCCGTTATGTGGTTTGACAAGAGTTAATTTCTGGGCAAGACAGGATCAACTGCATATTAGCACCATAGCTGCTCCAACAAGGAATGGTGATGATGATATGCCTGTTTTTTGTGTAGTTGCAATTCTTATTATCAATCGCCATAAGATAATGAGGCAAACCCACTCAATTGATGATGTAATAAAGACAGGTTTATTTTTTGTTACCCCTTTTCTATTTTTAGGTGTCATGTCTAGTAAAGGGTGGCTGATGCAATAAACACTAAGAATGATGAACAAGAAATTAAAAATAAAATCAGTAAGCACTTAAAGAAAAGAATACATATTTAGAAATAAGATTAGTAAGCATAGAGAAAAATGATGTAATGGCAGTTGGGAAAGAAAAGCTAGTGAGCAGTTTGGCTTATGTCTTGTTTGAATTGATTTAGAAATATATATATATATATATATATATATATATATATATATATATATATATATATTGAAATAAATTGAGTGTTTTTCTGTATTTTATATTTAAATAAATTAATACAGATGTACTTTTATATACAAATAAAAGCAACCAAATACTTAGAAGAATGATTTTGAAATAAGCGCCATCACAAATTCATTTAGCATAAGTTAATGTTAATGTTTTTTTGGTAATTCCACATTTATATCATTATTTTCTTCCATTTAAATTTGGTAAAAAAATAAGTATGCTCATAAATATAAATGAAATATACAAACAATAATTTTTTAGAAATTTTTTAAAACAAATAAATCTTTATTTTTATCTTAAACCTCACAAACTAATTTTAATCTAAGTAAAACTCTATTCTTAATAAAACTCAATTTTTACTATCAAATTGATTTGTTTTAATTTAAATAAAAATCAAAACTCTAGTCTTATCTTATGATGGATTGATATATTCATAAATAATTATTTAAATTTAAATAAAATTTTGTTTTTATCTTAAATAACAAGAAGTCAATTTATCTATAAATAAATAACTGTGGGATTCTGGTATGTGGGATTCTGGTAATAGGTTTTAGGAAATTAAAATTGCTTTAATAGAAAATTGAATAAGGGTAATGCAAAGTGACAACTATATATATATATATATATATATATATATATATATATATATATATATATAAAATAATTTTCCCTAAGATAATACCTAATTCAGAATAGAAGGAATATTTTATAATAAAATAATTATTACAAAAAATAAAATTGTTTGTAAACGGGCGGCTGTGTATTTTTTTTTAATAAAGATTTATTAATTTGGTGATGATGTTAATCTAATTTTATATTTAAATTAAACAAAGTGTGTGCATGACTTTATTCTATGGTTATCCTAATTAGTTATTTTGGATAATAATTTGTATTAAATTTTAAATTTTAAATTTTAAATTAAAATTAATCTTTTTTCCCTATCCTTTCAGTGAAAAGGATTATAAATATGCTAGCACCATGGCCTTTACTCTTTGTTTTTGTGAATCCTCTTGACAGAAGAGAACACTCGCTCGGTTTTGGTTTCCTCTGGGTATAAAGCTTTCAATTCCCACAAATCCTTGCTCTAATAGTTATAACAGGAGGTAAATGTAAATCTCTTTTGATTCACTAATTATTGTGTATGATTTTATAACTTATATCTATTTATACAATATGTTTTGATGTCATGTATATATATTATGGTAATTTTTGACATTCATCACTAGAAAGCCTCACACCCTCATTAACTAGAGCTGTGAAGCACAAGCAACAGAATCATGCCCATTAAAAAGTGGATGCGCATTGTAACTTCTGAGAGCGTGTGCTAGTACCACATGTGCACTATTATTTATTTATTTATTTAATTTATTCAAATAATAATTTTTTTTTATGAAAGTGATAAACATATTCTAAATTCGAGATTTTTTAAAAATCTCTCTTTTTTTTTTAAATAGTCAAATACTACCATGCTATAAGCTTTTTAATAAATTATTTTTGAAATATGAATTAAATCAAAATTTTGATATATATATGTTTGTGGGATTAGTATGAATTAGGTATTCCCGTAATTGCAATGACCCAATTCTAAAATACGTATTAGAATTTATATAGGATTGATAATGGCGCAATTTATAGTATCATGAAGTTAATTAATTTTAATAAAATTCAAATTAATTAATATATATACATATATATTATTAATCTTAACTAATAATACACAAATCCCTCTCCATTCGACACCTTCTAATTGGTGTTTTTTTTTTTATTATTGAGTAGGTCCCACATCAAAATATTATTCCCTCGCAATACATATATGATATATATATATATATATATATATATATATATATATATATAACATTATATTATATACTTATTTTTTTGTTTTTTAATTTTGTTTATTTTAATTTTGTTTTTATTTTTTCCCTATTATTTTACATATATATATATATATATACACATGATTTTTTCTGTATTTTATTTGTAAAATAATCAAATCAATAAATAGATATATTGTGTTTTTATTTTTATTTGTTATTGTTTTTCATATATCTATATATGATTTTTTATTATTATTATTTTTATATTATATTATTTGTTATTATTTAATTAATTTTATCTCATAATATTAGTGTTTGGTTAGTTTTTCATATTTTCTTAAGTGATTTTATTTATTTTAAATTTATTTTTTATAATTCGCATTATTAGATGAAACCTATAATATAAGCACTGGTATACATAATATTAATTTTAGTGATTTTATTTTTTCAAAATTTATTTGATTTTGATTTGCCGTTTTATAATGGGTCCCACACCAACTCTTTCTTTCTCAATGCAAATAATAATATTTTTTTAATATTACTTTTTAACAGTAAAATATATAGATTTATTGTTTATTTCTCTCTCTGCATATAATTTTATTTTTATTATTTTTATTATTGTTGATTTCTTATTTGGTTTTATTATTTCTATATATATGGTGTTTTTTTTTAATTTATATAAATACCTACATATATATATACACATACTACCTAAATGCCTTATATGCTGTCATTGGCTTAATTTTAATTAACATGTATTTATTTATTTATTTATAGTTAAGTGGATAATACACCACTCACCTTCCTTAATTTTTATTTTAATTTTTTATTGTTTTTTTATACATATATAGACATGAAGATGATTTTTTTATATTTTAATTTTCTATTTGTTAGATATATTGTTTTTTTAATTTTAATTTTGTTTTCATTATTTTTCATCTATATATCTATGTTTTTTTTATTATTATTATTTGTATTTTTTATTTAATTTATCATATAATATTGATGTTTGTTTTTTTTTTTAATATTTTTTTGTTAAGTTATTTTTTTAAATGATTTGTATTATTAGATGAAGCCCATAGCGCAAGATATTATTAACACGATGTCATATTTTAACACCATACAGGTATAATGGGGTCATTTGATACCATACTTAATGTTATAGTCATCAACGTTGTTAATGATAATACCGAGGATGAAGAGGATGAAGAGGATGAAAGGGCCAGAAGGAGAAGGCTATCAGCACAACAAAGACCTTCACCACAAACACATCAACCGCAGCAACAACAACAACAACAACAACAACATCAACTTTTTTCTCAAAATCCCTTTGAGTGCCTTTTTGATAACTTTTGACTTTATCAACATGCATAAAATTTCCCAACAATTTTGAATTATTATAGGATATATATATTCATGCAATCTTCAGAATTTATATTCTCATTTTGGACTTTATTTCACTTATGCTATTACTTTAAATTTGATTTGTTAATGAATTTATGTGATGTGTTATATTAGCTTTTGAAATTAATTAGTAGGCTTCGTTGCATAAAGTGATTTTCAAAATTTGTAATTATTGATTTAAAAGCTTATGGTACCTATTTAACTGAAATAATCTTTGAATAAATTAATAGAAAATTTTTCATACTAAAGATAATTACTTTAAGATCACCTCTAAAAAAATTATTAATGATCAACGACCTTCGGGTCTATTGGTACATAGGTCACCGATAGCACCACCCACGTGAGCGCGGTTCCATCCCCACTGCTCCAATCGGCGCTCGCGCATCGCCATCGAGCGCTCTATCGCTCCTCTTTTCCATTATTCATGATAAATAGTTTACTGATATCAAGGTGGCAGGCACTTGGGCCCACTATGGCCTCAACCCAATAATGCTGATGTATCATAGACATACAGAAAATCATAAAAGTATGTGAAATTATATATTTAATTTTTAAATTTCTCCAGTGTTAGCATATCTAGTAACACAATAAATGTAGGCAAACCACAAGAAATCCTATGGCATGGAAAGTTTTTAAGATTAGATTACCATCATGCAAATAAAGACGCGTTCATGAGAAACACACCATGAACAAATAGGTTGAACTACGACAAAAGAACTCAATGGTGTATTAAAGTCATTCGACATTCCCTAATTCAAATATAGCAAAACTAACCGCACATCTATAATAGTTTCAGAAACAACATCATTGCCAATTATTGCCATGGTCTATTCCCTTATTCAAGTACAAAAAAACTCCACTTTACTCAAAAAAAAAAAAAAGCAAAACTAATTGCACATCTATAACAATTGTAGTTTCAGAACTACACTGCACATCTATAGCGGAATTCAATTGTAGTTTCAGTACCACACTGCATGATTTGAAAAGCCAATCCCTTCACGGTTTTCACAAAGCAAAACAAATACCAAAAAAAAAAACATATTGTTGAGGTACTTAGTAATTTTTGACACAAAAAAGCTCAAATGGTGTATTCGCCTTAAAATGCAGGCTTGAGGTAATTTGTAATTTTGACCAAAAAATGATCAAATGGTGTATTTGCCTTAAAATGCAGACGCCAATGGCTGCAGGCGCTCTAACAGCCAATCATGAACCTGAAAAAACAAGCTTGCTTGTTAAGGGCTTACATATTTGTACAAATATAAGGAAAAAGGCTAATATAACATCTCAATCCCAGGGTCTTCAAGAAACATCAACTTACAAACTAACATTAAGAACAGATACAAAGAACCCAATAAACACTAAAAAACAATAAAATTAAAAAATTAAAAAACAACAAATGAAAGACTATGGCATATCAAAAGAGAAAAATACATGATGAGCTATCCTTAAAAAAGATATTAATCCATGCTCGACAAGTCCTGTTTCTGGCCAAGATACAGTAGGCCCTCTCTAACAGCAATAGATTGTGCCTTTCCAGAATCACAAGTTTGTTAAATGCTTAAAGGTAAAAAATTAGGGAAAGATGCAACCACAAGAAATCCTAAAGTTGTTATGTTAAGATTAGATTACCATCTAACATGCAAATAAAGACGCGTTGTTCTGGCCGGATTATTAAATGGTTGTAAGTCTATGAATTAGCAAGCTAGATGCATACAAAAGTAAAACGACCTTTACAGAAGAGCTCATGAGAAAAATAAACAAAGTGATCATGCTTTTGCACAATCGGCCTAGTTATACAAACCTCTTAAAAAAATAAAGAAAAAAACAGCGTTCTTTTACTCTGATAGAAAATTTAACCAATATGTATCCTTATTGATTTAAGAATGGTTCAATGGCATCCAGAATTAAAACAAGATCAGGTGGAAGGAGTAGTCAGTAAAACATCTTGAGAGACGGCACTCAATTTCATAAAAAACGACTGGAGAACTATTGAAACCAAAAATATCGTTAACAATCCACAAGGGACCAAAGAAGCTTTGCTCTATCAGGTGCTAAAAAAGGGTTGCCAAAGTTCTAATCTCCAAGCATTTCATGTTCAAACACTATAAGAAACAAAGGCATATCTGGTAACACACTTAGAGATGTCCTTGAGGTTAAGCAACATCAACACATGGCTGAGCATTAAATTAAGAATCTTGGGTTGAGCTTGAGATATTCACAGCAGGTTCAAGCTTGCTTGAATTTCATTTCAAGCTTGAGGAGCTGGCTCAATCTTAGCCCATTTAAACTCGAGTCATCGTCAAGCTAATTGACTAACAATGTTAGAGTTCCACTGAAAACTACAAGGCTTTTTATTATGACAAAGTTATCTCTTTATTCTATGGATTCCTTATAATTAAACACTCTGTTAGTTATTATAGTCCACCTAATTACTCCTGGACCATTATGACTTTTTGCTTACCAATAGCTTGACCAGTGAAGCATTCTAAAGTCCTTCGATGTGCCCCTATCATTTTATATAGAACACAATAGTAAAAAATGATGATAAATCATTTAGATCAGAATTCTTGATAAAATTTTCATTATAACTTTATGTATTTTGTCTACATTCACAAATTTATGTAAGCAATTTTCAAGAATGAGAAAAATTTAAAAAAAAAAAGAGGAATGGCAAACTTATTTTCAAGATTTCGCAACAAGAAACTAAATTTGATAGTATCTTCAAAACTATGTACATAACTATGGATGTAAATGCAATATTGTACCTTATGGCTCAGAAAATGGGTCAGAGATATCCACGTCTTCTTTAATATCACAAAATGATGATGACAAGGATTTTCATCCACCTGGTGGATCGAGTCCTGTATACTCTCTTCAGCGTTACTCATTGAGCTGTGGAGGGCCTTTTCAGCTTCGGCCATTGATTCTTGGAGAGCTCGTTCAGCATCAACTGTAGGGTCATCGCCATTAGAGAAGTAAAACACTTTATCAGAATCAGTAATTGATTTTTGCAGCTCCATCTCAGAATCTTCCTTAAGGTTTTCGATAGTGGAAAATGGAGGTTCTCTTTCAAATTCTTGTACTTCTTGGCACAGCTTTCTTTCAATTTTGGATGCCTGAGATGATTCCACAGTTGTGGAATTCTTAGACTTCATCATATATCCCACTATCCGGCCTGTTGCAGCACCAGCAGCCGAACAAAGGACCGACTCGAGAATGCGGAGAAGAATTCTCCGCACCTCTCTAACCTCTCTTCTCGTAAGTCTACAAGAGATCATAATCCATTGGATAGACACGAAAGAGAGAATCAAAGCATGAAGTTTCCATGGCGAACCTCCCGAGGCATTGTACAACGATGAAATTCACAGAGAACATGGAGGAAATCTAGAGAACATAGAAAGAAAGAAAGAACGAAAGAGAGAGTTTCCATGGCGAACCTTCGAGGAGGCATGGCGAGAAGGCGACGAAGCTAACGACGATGAAATTCAGAGAAAAAAATGGAAAATGGAAAAAAAGATAAAGAAATCTAGAAATATACATATATATATATATATTAGAGGTCCTATTGGGTCGGGCCCGCTGCGGCCCATACACACTCGGCCGGCCCGTTTTCATTTTTTTTTTTAATTTAAATTTTAAATTAAAAAAATTAAAAGAATACTTTAAAATGTTAAAATTTAAGGGAAAAAATCTTAAAAATCTAAATAACCGGATACATAAGTTTATTCATTATAAAAAAAATATACAAAACATTTATATATCAAACCTAGTAAAGCCAAATTAAAAAAATATTAAAAAAAAAATTTCTAAAAATTTGATAGAATCCACGTAAGTAATTGGACCAGCACGGCCAGATGTAGATCCCTGGCCCAACACAACCCAAGGATCTGGTCCATGTCAAGCCCATCGCGGGTAAATTTTTTAGTAGGTAACTAAACTTTGGCTCATTTTCACTTTGATTACCAAACTTCAATTTGCATCAATTTGGTCACTCAATTTTAATTTGATTACAACGGACAATAAATCAAAGATTTTAACCCCCAATTGATTACATGGCCGCCTAAAAATCGAAGTTAGTCTTCCCATAACACATTATTAAGTCTATTAGAAGTGTCCATGTCATTGAAAAAGAGCCATATCATTCATTTTGGGGCCGAAATCCATTGATTTACTACTCAATAAAATCAAATTAAAGTTAAGTGACTAAATTGATACAAATTGAAGGTTAGTGATCAAAGTGAAAATGAGCCAAAGTTTAGTGATTTACTATAAAATTTACCCAGCCCATCGCTATAGTGTCGTGCCAAATACGAGCTGGCACAACCCAATGCCACATTTGCTTGCAATTCACTAGGCTCCATAAGCTAATTAATCCCGCAGCATACTTAATTTGGTATAAAAATACTAAATAGAAGAGTCACCTTGGTGAACAGATCATGTTTGTCTTTGTAATTGATATTTTTTAGCATAATTACTATGCATGTATAAATTTGCAAGAAAAAAATCTCATGTAGCCTTAGTAGTATATAATTTTGATAAATTGAAAATTAATATTCTGGTAACCGCATTGTTGATTCATGTGACAATTTTTCGCATTAGTAATAAACTACTCTCGTAAGAGTTATTCATCATTTGATAAAGTTTCTGTAGAACTATCATACTTTGTATCAAAAATAGACATAACTAAACATCTAGGAATATATTTTAACATGCCTTTTTCCTTCAAGAAAATAGGCCTTCACTCAACACTAATATATGTCATTAGAACCATCTATACAAACATTAACTGATTTAATTACAGCATGAGACACCATGGTAAATACCAAAAATAAAATAAAAACCGCTGCAGTTCCAAACAATGTGAAACAGTATCAGATACAGTGCAGTTAAGTGCAACTGCTACTAAAGTGTTTAGGAAAAATAACACAGTCAAAACTACAGAACCACAACCAGGATTTCTTCTCTTCTTCACAACCTAGCTCTTGATACCATGTTAAGGCAATTAAAGAAGTAAACAAATTGTAAAGAAAAGGATGTAATACTTGTTGAACTAAAAGAATATCTTTCTCACTAAGATCCAATTGTGGCACAACTCTTTTTAAATAAACATAGAACTAGGATTTTCTAAACTTAACCCAAAAAAATATTAATGCCCTTATACTTTAAACATATATCATTATTAATCTAACACTTTCATCCAGAACTAAGAAAAATAGAAAATAACTAAGAAACATAGGAAACCTGATGTTTTAACCAATAAAATCAAAGAAAAGAAAAGGGAAACTGAATTACCGTGCCACAATGGCAAACCATTAATAAATAATAACACATTACACATACTTTATTATTATTTTCCATCAATCAAAAATGTCACATACACACTTGCTAATATTATAGTAATTAATAGTTCAACATTGGTTAAGTTAGTATAATACGCATATAAATTTAAGCTCTGGACTGAAACAAAACCAGACAACATGTTTTTGGTTTGCATCAAACAGTTACTTGAAGTTAACAGCAATAATTACAGTGATCCAAGATAGGATAGAGAAAAGCTAAAAAAAACCACTGCTGAGATGATCCAAAAAATCCTTAATGGAAATGCATTGTCATCAAAAGAATTTTTTACAACTTTCTCAAAAAATGCATGCATAAAAACAACAAAGACTTGATGGCAAGCATATATAAATTTTCAACCTTAGAGCTAAGACACAAACACAGAAGTTTCTCAATAAATTCATCCATTTATACAAGAAGATGCAATGCACTATCAAGGGATTTGCAACTGGTACCACTAAAGTAATAACAGCTAAACCTAGCATTGACAATATTATCAAATTTAATCAATCAAACTTTAATGTCATAAGCAAGCATGTCCAAGCCAATAAAACATGACGATGTATGCTAATCATGTAAATGAGAAATCATATTACAAACCTATAATCCACAGTCAGATAAATTTAATACATTTAGAAGGCAATAACAAAATGTTGACCATACCTCCGTCCATCAAGTACGCAATCAGTTGTCTTCATAGCACTACAACCCGCTGGAGAGAAGGTAACTGCATTTGATTTACCCTTTTCTCCAAGTAGCTTTTCTTTTACATGTGGCCTATCACAAGTATTGTCAGCTATTGCTGAACATGGACGTCTCTGCAGCAAAAGAACATATTCAGCATCTTCATCAGAAACCACAGCTTTATCAAAAATAACCAGTTTTGACTTCTTCTTCCTCCTGCAGAGGAAGCATTGCATTTTTACTAGCAAGATCATAATACATAAAACTTCAAAATATATAAGAGAAGTCATAAAATTATAGGATAATAAGATGCTTCAAAATCAGAGAGAAGAATTCAACCATGCCTCATGTTTTGGATCAAATATTTTTCCATATTTTTAAGGGCCTTTCAAAAACTTTCATGTCATTCCTCTAAATTAAACATACAATGGATAAAAGCTCAAGAGAAGGATATCAGTCAACACATAGCATGGTTCACCCAAAGAATTATTTAAAATATTCATCTTAATACAACCAAAAACAAAGAAAAACAAGTTAAGAAATGGATAATCTTTCTTCTCAAGAGAAATCTTAGAAAAGAAACTAGATAATTTAACCATAATCAATTAACTAAATGCAAAACGCATTCAAACTTTTAGAAAAGTACAAATTACATATATCGCATTTTCACCAGATTGCAAACCACAGCATAAAATTTGTCCAAAAATTGAAACTATCGGATACTAACATGTTAAGATATCTAACAACTCTCGTATGTCAAGATTTGGAACTGAATATTAGTTGGACAACCAATCCTGAAGCAACTGAAAACAGCTATAGTAGTGTTCCAAAATACCCAACAAAACTGGATAATCAAAAATACTAGAACAAAAACATAGGCTCAAAACATGACAAAAAGGTCATGATTCCAAATCAAGGATTGAGATACTTGGCAGATGGAAGCAAGTCAAGCAAAGCCTGCTATGGGGCACTGAAAATGCCTGCAGCAAAGCCTGCTAAAGCATCAAAAAACAACAGATCAGAGGCTCAGCATGACCCAAAAAAAAAATTTGCAATTCTAAAATTCTTGCAAGAAGATATTTATCAGAGGCATGTGAGCAGTGAAGCGATCGAATGTATTGGTGGAATAAGTGAAAAGATAGATGATTGTCATCATGCACAATTGTGTCAAAGGAGGCAGCTAGGAGATACAGAACAGGAGGCAGAGTTTATGTTGCAAAAATGGAGAATGATGCAGTTGTTTAAGCAAGGTATGCACGATTGAGATTTCAGTTGAAGATCATAGATGATTTAAGGGTAACAAGTGGTCACATGAAAGTGATAGAAAGCACAATGCAAGAAAATCTCAAAGCACAATCATATTGACATTGTGTATTTGTGTGGGTGGATAAACAAAAGCTTCAATCCTGAAACAACTGTGGCAGGATTTCAAAGACTAAAAAGCGTGTAACTTGACAAAGGATTATAAATAAAATTAGAAATAAAACCCGTAATGAAGATTGAAAACAATGCATAGGCATGATACTCTCTCTCTAACCAATTTCTAACTGTTCCCTCACAAAGATCCCTCTAAATTGTTACTCCCTCCATTCCTATTTAACTGTCGTGAATAACCGAATTTCACATACCAATAAGTTTAGTTATTTGACAAATTTTTATAAAAAGTTTGTTATCTTTCCAAAATTACCCCTAGTTTATATCTTCACATTTCTCTCTCATATTTAATTCCAAAAAGAGAATTGAATAAAATATTAGGGTAGTTTTGAAAAAAATAATAAATGCTTCTTGATAATAGAAAATGATAGATAAAAAGGAACATGGGTTTATGACAGATAAAAAAGAACGGAGGGAGTAGAATAATAATGTTGGAAAGTCAAAAGAAAACAAGATGGAAAATCGTGCAAAAATCACAGAAAATAATGGAAAACAGATAAATTTGTTCATCAATCATCAAATCCTTTCTTCATAGAATAAAAAGCACTTGGGTCTTGTCTATAGGCCTGCGAGAAATCCTAAATATCACTTCCTCTTATAAAAATCTGCTTGCTAAAATCGTAACATAAATATAACTTGCTTAAGATAACAATCTCCTTACTTGGTGGGAAACATCCTATATTCTATTCTATTCAGGACTCTTAATCCTTAAGGAAGCCTATTCATATTTGAGATAATCATATTGTTCCAGATATAATTTACCTCTATGTTCATTATTGAAACTTTCTTCTCTTGCACTGCATCACATATACCAAATGATCGACATCTTCAATCAGGCATTGACAGGAACCTCAGAGATGGAACTGATTTTAGCTCCATTTTGGAATGACCAAACCTCGTATGAAGGCTATCAAGTGTTTCATAGTGAAAGTCTAGATACCCTGGGTGTGGATAACTTAGCACAAAGAGCAAAACAATTTAGGAAATCTAGAATCAAGAATCTAGATTATGTTTTACTGACTTCCAATTTATTGTAAAATATGTACTTAATAGTTAGATAAATACTAGGCTTCTACACCAAAAGTGATGAAATGAATTTCTAAGAACAGGATTTGATTATAGGTCCTGCCAAGCCATTTAAACTGCAACAAGAGATGTTTAAAAAGAGACTATCTAGAAGGATTTGAACAACATGATGGTGTTTGATAAAAAGATAACACAGATAAGAAGTTATCTAGGATTGTCAGCACAAAGCCACAAGACAGAAAATAAGAGGATGATATTATGCATATCCATCTCAGTCATTGCCAAGCATACACGATAATCAGGTGACATCAATTTGTGGAAATAGAATAGTTATCTAGGTCCCGTCATATAACACTGTAATATATTTTAAGATTCAATCCATCCCCATTCTTTCTCTTAGTCGATCAAACCAATCATTTTTCATGTTGTTAACCAGATCTCACAACAAACAATTTTCAATCCCCAACAACGCCAGTGTTCAGCAATACTGGATTCGAAAGCATCTATGTGCCCAGATTTGAGCTAACCCCAAATTTTGCCATGTACAGAATTAGGTCAGGAACATTACAGTCCCTGATGCAAACTCTAGAAAGTAACCTCATCTGCAATTATGAGTAAAGCTAAATGATCCTGCTAATGCAAGGGTACATGAAGAGCATAATTATTATGGTTGAATTAAGTTTCATCATATTATGTACAACCAGATGTGTAGCTAAATATTAATAAAGGTCCTGTTGTAAAATTCATGCATGAATTCTAAGTTCAGTACCAAAATAAGTGGCAAGTGAATATAATACTTGCACAGCTCTATGTTTACCTGTGTTAAATTTTAGGTTTCCTTTCCTCTGGATAAATTTTCTGACATAGGATTCTATCATTAATCAGTGTTGATGTGGTTTTAAACAGTCATGGTATTTCAATTTGACAAATTCTGAGCCTAGTTGGATGCTTTTATCATGCCATTAAGAAACTGATCCATAAAAATACAAATTTATTTAATTATTACACCAATGTTTACTTGCATATGAAATACAGAGGAGTTTCATCCTATTGTACATTCTACTCTTGTCGGCACTCTTATCCTGGGTTAGATTTGTTAGAAGAGGGATGAATGAAAGAAAGAAGGAGTGGATCAATACTCATTTCATATGTATGGAATAAGTGTGATCAGAGGGGCTTCATATAGAAGCTAAGTATACAGGTATACGCAAGTATATACATACATACATCTAATATACATACACATAGCTAACAAGATTCACCTTTACCATCTATTTAGAGCTCAAAAGTATAAAGCCATGTCAAGATTGCTTGCGAATCAATAACATGGTGTGTTGAAGTGATCAAACTAGTGATGGGTATATCCAATTTGTAAGTCCAATTCAACCAACACAAATATACTCTCATTTCAGGACAGCATTATGGATAAGAAAAACTCAATGGGAAATACGGCAGTTAAAAAGTCATCAGGTCAATGGACAGCAAAGGGAAGGAGAACTCTAGGACATAATTGGAGTTTACTAGACTTTGACTTTATAAACCCAAAATTAAATATTTTTATATTATAAAATTTACTTTTCTAATTCAAATATGTTTTTAAATTATGTTTCACTGAGATCGTGTCAGATTTTTTTGGTAATGTGGCGTATGAATTCTCAATTGTAAATTGCCACCAATGTCAAACTAGATCTTCAGATGAGTTGTCATGTTCTTTGATGCCTTTGTCCATCATTTGACTGCCATACGTCACCTCTGCCATCAAATTTATCTCAAAATGTAGCAAATAATACATATTTATCATTGTGCATACAACCCAAGATGACAGCAATGCGCACCTCAGTACCTTTAGTCTCACCAATGCACATATGTCTGCCTTATACAGGCCCTAATGACTCAGATATACAACTACTAATGTCTCTTCGCTGCAGCCATGCCATCCAGCAATAATTGATCTCACTGCATGCTTGCACAGTTGCACGTCAATAGAACCATCACATCACATCACATCACATCTTCCACATCATCCTGTAAACACTAGTGGCCACAAATTTTTCCGAGTGTATACCATCCAACTCCTAGGGACACCCCAGAAAATAGTTTTCTAGCATTGAACATTATCTACATATTTAAAGACCATATGCAAAAAAAACTCCCATGGTCCCATGTGCCTTGTGCTTGCCATTAACCTCTTAAAAGAAACTCCATATATCTGTTTTCCTAATAAATTGACAGAAGTTACCATACCCCAAGTTTCTACATGGAACACGCCAAGAATCTTTTGTCAAAACCAAGCATCATGTTACTCCACAACTTAAATTTTTTGCTTAAGCCCATGGTGCTACTCCAAGACATGCAAAACTCCCCACACACTTGACTGTTTTTGGTGTTCATGTTGCCTATCTGAAAACCCCATAATGCACATTTTTCACTGCCAAATAACTCATCTTGTCAGTTCACATTAAAACTCCTCACATTCCATTGACCCTTTTGTATTTAAATTCCTCTCTTCTAATAGAGTCCATTGAGCGTAAATGGACATTAGAAAAAGAACAGAGGTCTCTTGAGGAATTGAAGACAACACCAACGGACTCATTTCAAAAGATAAATCTTTCCTATTTTGTGCACTAATGGTCTTCTAAAGTCTCTTATAGGCAAGACCTTTAAACACTCTACAAGACATCTAAACTAATCATTCAAAGCATTTGCATCTATTTTATCCCAACGAACTGGACCGTGCAGTTCCTTTTTTCCTCATCAAGCACAAGAAAATCCCGATCCCTTAACCCACTTGTTCATTCACAAAAAACATACATAAATAAATATATATATATATATTCAATAGTTAAAAAAACAGAAGTTTTCTTCTTCCTTTTTTATATTTATTGAAGTTAGGCTTCTTAACAAATTGAAATAGAGGTATCTCTCTAAAATTTCACAACCTATACACCCAGTACTGTTCTTAGGTAGCATATTCAAGCACTAATCATCACTAAGCCCACATATATCAACTTTAATAGGCAAGTGCTTGCAAATTGACCAACTACTGTGTGCAGAATGTCAGGAATTTCACTGCTCATTAGGTTCTAAGATATACGAAAGTCAGCAGAAAGTGTTTGATACATAAGTAACTTCACAATGTGTGATCCCTAGCCTCTTCATTTGTTCCTGAACATATTAACACCCTAAGTTCACATGACATGAAGCAATACTAAATATATATAGCTGAGAAAAAAAGACGGTGCACATCAGCGTTCACACATGCCGAAAAGCAGCAAATTAGAATTGAGAGGGACTTCACAAACACTATTTTGCTACACAGAACAAGGTACTTCGAAGATGGTGTAACTTTCATGGGGCATTTAAGATACTGTTTAAAACATATCTTATAGCAGCTCGACAACTCTGTATCTTCAGCTAAATTTAAAATCATGAATGTGAACACATTGATTTAGTGTGCTTAAACCCTCCTTTTTCATTCAACCTTTGAAAACATTACCAACTATCATAGTACCGTCTTAAAAAAAGTTTATAATGTATCATTGCATGGGCATAAGTGATAATAGAATGAAAAACTGATAAATAAAAGACACCTGGAAGACAAGATTTATACGAGAGTAACCTGATGATATCTCCATCATTAAGGATGTTGGTTGATTCAAATGATGGCAGAACAAAGGCATCCGCCTGCAAAAATATAAATATTCAAAGGCAATCAATAATAGTTTATAAACCTGAGACATCATCAATATGTGAAACTAACTACAAAGTAGAAAGTATACATTTGATGCTAAATCTTTCAGAAACATACATGTTCCCACTATTTACAGCATTGCAATGAAAGTGGGAATGGTTTGACGTTAATTGATAACTGTCGAATAACTATTCCAACTAGCAAATATTTTGCACACGATTAATTGTTTTAAAACTTTCAAAAATCAACAGTTGATTGGTAGCCCTGGCTCTTAACAACAATTTATTTCAATAAAACCGCAAACTGATGATCCATAAGTTGAAATACAACTTGAATTCAAAACAAATCAATATGTGTAAAATTATTAGAAGGTATATGTGCAAATACAAAACATCACCTGCAAATCAACAACCAATAAATAATAGAAACTTATTTAAAAGAACCATCATCATCAGCACAAAACATGTTTGGCAAACTTAGGTATGGACACTGAAAAATTTAGCAGTTTGACAGTATTATTTCTCTTTGTCATATAAATGCTAGCCATAGTGGAAGTAATCATCTACAGGTAACATATGAATGATCTTCAGAAAGGATTTAGAGTTGATCACCAGTGAAGAAAAACATAAGTAAATTTCGGAATTTCCAAAACAGAAAATATATGTTTCATCTTGCTAACTAATTCTCCAATTCATCTGTTACTTTTTTCTATATGTATACTAGTTTTTGCCTATTAATCTGTCCATTTGCAACAAGATCACAAATATGATATGGTTTACAAGTATGTATCCTATAAATATAAAAATATGATACCTAATATGGTTTCAACTTCTATACTGTGAATTCAGATTTATGTTCACACCTCGTTTATAAATCAAAAGATAGAATCACAGATAACTTTGATGCTCATGGGAAGTGATAAAAAAGGTACTCTATATGCAGACCTAGAAAAACCTCACAAGAAAAAGAGGAGTGATCCTCACAATACCAACTACATTAACAACAACATCAAACCCAAGCATCCATAATTTATAGAGATCACATGTCTTCCAAGTTGCATCAATGGAGAATCTGAAATCCTTGAAACAATAATGAAAAAGAATGCCATAGCATTTCTTCAAGTTTGTCACAGCATTGGTGAGGATTTTAGTGAAGGAAAATCTTCAACTACGCCCAATGTTAAAATCACTTTTTACAACCAAATTAATGCATTTTAAAACTAAATTATCAAAGACTAGAACATTATATTATTATATTATGATCAACTCAAATTAAACTCCCAAAACTTTATCATCATCTCAGTGTTCATAGAAAGCCAGTACACTCGTCTATTTTCCATTGTGAATTCAAAATTAATTCACCAAACCAAATGAAATGGATACAAAGTTAATGGTCATTGTATTTTCCAATTCACTCATCCAATATTATTGAACAAACCATAATTAGTATTATAATGTTTTTTTTAATATGCCAGCAGAAAAAGAAGATATAAAAACTTTGTTAAACGTTTAATCTAGAGATTATTCAAACACCCAAAAAAAAAAAAAACCTGTTGATCAAATCTTTTTGTTATACTCACTTTCTGATTGAGAATTATAAACAATAGATTCCATGTGAATCAATCAATTACAAAAGAAAGTCAATTCAACAAAAGAATTATGTTGTTGGCATGCACACCAAAATGAGCAGAACTACCGACTATACAGACATCATTAAATTGTGCCTTCGTGTATTCTGCCATAAAAAAGGCGTCATATGCGCAATATTAATTAATGAGCCAGTTCTAGACTACAGTAATTTGTAAATTACAAACATTTCTTGTGAATACTAAAATATGTGGCTCTTATTCTTCCATCCTAGAAATTATCCAATTCATTCTCATATAGTAAAAGAATAGCATTCAAAGTAAAAGTAATTTTTCAAGCCCATTTTATTAGCAGGAAAACAGCAAGTAGCATGATATGCTTTGATATTATATTATGTCTCCCAAGGTCATTGCCAAAAATTAAGCAAGAATCATTCTGTGCATACGAAATGAAATAAAGGGAATAGAAATTTAAAAAACATATACTTGGAGGCTAGACTCTCAAGCTATCTACTTCTTAAAAATTAAAAATCATCAAAGATTATGCCCGAAGTAACATGCTCATTCATGATTGAGACCATAAATTTCTTTCAGAAAATACCCAAAAACCAGAACAAGTTACGACCAAAACTATATCTTTGCAGGGCTTAATTCTCCTAAAAGATCACTGCTCAGCTATCCTGCTGCAAATAAAACCCGATATTACAAGCATTTCAAAAATGAAGAGAAGGATGCCTTACCGAGAGAACAAGCCCAAGGGTACAGGATCGGCGGCGTTGGAAGAGATGCAAGGCAACATCGATCAGAGATAATAGCACCTAATGCGAGCCGAGAGGTTCCACTGAGCGGCCAGAACAAGAAGATTTGTTGAAGAGGAGAAAGGAGGTATAGAGAAGACGAGTTGTTGAAGAGGAGAAAGAAGAGAAAGAAGGAAAAGAAGGGCAAAGGAGGAAGAAGGACAGAAAAAGGACAATATTTCTTTGACTTTGTCGTGCATTCAGGATGCATAACGTAACAAACTGTCAGATCGGGTGTACAATCCTTAAAGTTATTGGTAGCAAACTTTATATATCATTATTTTTTTATCTGTCGTAAAAAACCAAATCTCACATACCAATAAATTTAGTTATTTCACAAATTTTTATAAAAAATTTGTTCTGTTTTCAAAATTACCCCTAATTTATATCTTCACATTTCACTCTCATATTTAATTCAAATAAGAAAATTGAATAAAGTGTTAGGCTATTTTTGAAAAAAAAAAAATAATAAATGCTTCTTGATATTAGAATATGACAAATAAAAAGGAACATGGGTCTACGACAGATAAAAAGGAACGGAGAGAGTAATTGGTTACTACCCCTAATCACCCTTTTACTTCGAATGATCAACACCATTATAATGATATAATGATATTACTTAGTATACATTGCAGGTATATATAAATATATAAATAATTATTTATAAATTAAAAATAGATACGGTCTGATAATAATAAAATTTAACATGAATTTTATTTTAAAATAAACGCACAAAATTTTTACATAAGTAGTAGAGATTAAATTTTATAAAATTTGTTAATAATATAATACAATAAAATACACACACATGTAAAACTATTTTTGATATTGGGTTTTCTCTTTTTTTATTTTTTATTTATAACTAAAAACACATATTTTATTTGTCTTTACAAACAAACATAATGTATTATTATTTTCTCATTAATATTAAAAAAATTGGGGATTATTTGTTCATTAATCTTTTTAGTCGCTCACTTACTCTTAATTTTTTTAAAGGTTATTCAAGATAAAGTCTAGTGGAATTTGATGCTGTGATGTTGAAGTTAAAACATCATCTTCTATTTCTAATTGTTTAGCACCATAACCCCTATAGTTAAGGGGTTTTTCTTGTATTGTTTTCTTTGAGAGGTCCATAGTAAAAATAAATCTCATCTTTTAATTGGGATACTTTTGACTTGGAGATTTCTTAAGCAATTGGTAATTAGAAAAAATATATGCGAGCGAGAATCTTAGCTTGTCTGTAAAAACAATTATTTTCATTTGTCCAGTGTCATCCTTAATAACTAATGGAAGATGTTTTTTGTAGATTTATAAATAAGTGTGTTACAATATGCATGTATGTAAATTAAAATAGTGAATAAACATAGAAAATATGCATTTCGAAAGGAGCTATTATGTAATTTATGGTATTTTTTCCCATGTTTTTTGCAATAAAATTTCTTTCCCATTCTTCAAGTGTTTTTAGCCGTTCATTGCAAGCAATATAGTACCAACTGCTAGATATGTCATCGATATTTTCTATTTTAATGGCACTTTGAAATAGAGTTTCATGGAGAAATTTGAAAAAAAAAATGTGTATATATATATATATATATATATATGTTAATTGAATTATAAGATATAAATTTGAGTAAATTATTCTTGAATTTTCTTAGAAGGGAAGATATTTTCTTTGATGACGTTTTGATCAAAACTTAGAAGTTAATCAATTGTTTCTATTGTAGTTTGGCTATTTTTAATGTGTGCCTCAACAATTTATTGTCAAATATATGAATATTGTTTTATTGTAGATGAATCCATGTATAGGGAAAAGGAAATACATTGTGCCACTATTGTATGGTAGATGAATATTTTTTATGGTAGAAATGCATTTGATATTTTATTAATAACCATTATAGTATACAACTACTTATTGTCGTATTATTGTACTTACATTTTTTCCATTTAAATTTCTTAATTGATTCAATTGCATATACCAATTAAGTATATATGAAAAATATGCTAGCTAATAACTCATTTGAGAATTAATGCTACTTGTGTTTATATATATATAAAAGTGTTTGATCACTTTCACAAAGGTCTTGATGATCAAACTATATTCATGTTTTTTTCAAAAATAAATAAATAAATAACCGATTTCATTCATAACAAAACTCATCTCACTTATTTTGTTATTCTCAAGAACGCAGCTTTGATCCTGCAATATAACATTGCAAGTAATCAACAACATGTTTATAATAGTATCGAAGATGAAGGAAATGCATTCGATTGGCAAAAACTATGCAAAATGGTGGTAATACTGATCGAATCATCATCATCACCATCAACCAACTGATCATGATCATCACTAAGATCCAAGTTATACTAAGAACAATATTCATTATCTTCCTCCAAATGAGAAGGTAGCGGAGGTGGTGGTGGAGAAGGTGGAGAAGGCATAGTAAGAAACATATAGTAAAAATTAGTCCGTGCTCTATCGATACCACTCAAGGTGATTAACGGCATGTCATAAGCTAGTGTTGCTTCCTCAGGTGTATCAAATATGCCTAACTAGTGTCTCTTCCTGGTATAAGGGTTTCTAATATCGGCTGCATAATATCCCCATGGTCTTCTTTGTACTCCTAAGTACTTCGTCGATGCTCTAGATTGCCTTTTCTGGTGACGGGGAAGGATGATGCATTGAAAGTCTGCCATGTCCATAGATGTGCAATGTTAATTGTTGCAAGAGTGTTTAGTATCCTTTGATTTTTTGCACAGGATAATAATAAGAGAAAATTACTTATAAGTCCTTTGATTTTTTTGTTTATTTCAATAAGTCTTTCTGTCAAAATCTTATTCTTTGCAGACCCTTCTTTTTACAACCAATTCCATTTTATCCCCCCGTCACCTTTGGATTTAAAACTAAAAATAAGCGGATACACAAAAAATTTTAAGAGCAAAACTAAAAACTGAAGGTGATCAAAGAATAGTAAAGCGAAGTACCAAAATCAAAGAACAAAACTAAAAATTGAACTTGATGTAAGAATAGTAAAACCAAAATTATCTAGCCGTTGGACTTAAAAGTAATTCTGAAAAAAAAAAAAGAGAAACATCCAAGGGATTTTGAAAAATCAAAAATCTTTTTGACCCAATGATAAAGTTATTTAGGCTTTTTGAGTAATTTTTCTAATAATAACAATAATAATATAGATAAACAGCCATAATAAAAATAAAAAATAAAAATAACATGAGGGTTTTTTTTTACCACGTTGACAAACCACCACATATTTTTTTAACCACGATATTATTTAAGTATCTTACGGCTCCACTCCTTAAAAGCCATTCAAATCTCTAAAATATGCTTAATTTTTAAAACTTTTATTTTTAAATCGAAACTAAATTAAAATTATAAAATCTTTCATTTCTTATACATGCGAGGGCCAGGACAGTGGTACTAATGTTTATCTCAATGAGGAAGGTGAACACCATCTGCACTAGTGAGTGTTGGAAAGATAATACGACATTATCTCTTGCCTTTATATAACACTTCCCTTGTATACCTTTTCAATGAACAGATAGTTGCCATACTTAGTCTTTCCATGCATAGATGCTTGCCACACATAGATAATTGTTCTCTGTATAAGATCAATACAATACTAGCGCCCCAAGGTGTGGCGTCTTCCTCATTCTCCCTCTCTCTACATTAATTCACATGGTATGTGAGCGATCCTTTTGTTTTTCCTCCTATCTCCACTTGCTGCCTTCTGTTATGAGCACCTACAGCGCCACCGACGCGGCTTCTTCCCTGGCCATGGCGGACGTCATGGCCTCCGTCATCAACGTGGCCTCGACCCATGTCCCCATCACGCTCGACATCACCTGCTCCAACTACTCGTAATGGAGCACTCTTTTCACAATGTTGGTCGGCAAGTACGGCTTGTTGGGTTTCATGACGGAACCATCGAACCCAGCATCGATGAACCTCACCGGTGGCAGGACTTCGCCGTTCGTTCGTGGATCTACGGCTCAGTCAGCGAGGAGATCGAGATCATCGTCGAACCCAATCAGACGAAGCGCGAGACTTGGACTACGATCGAGGAGCTCTTCCGTTACAATAAGGAGAGTCGCACTGTCTTCCTCAAAGCGGAATTCCGCAGCATCGTCCAAGGGGACATGACCATCGCCGACTACTGCCGTAAAATCAAGAAAATCTCCGACGCTCTGTGTGATGTTGGGCAGCCGGTGTTCGATAAGACTCTCGTCCTCAACACTCTTCGCGGTTTAAACAAGCGGTTCTCCTCTACAGCCCAGCTGATTCCCCTACTTTATCCTTTTCCTAGTTTTTTATGCACAAGGTCTATCCTCGCCATGATGGAGATAAAAGCGGCCCATGAGACCGTTGTGGTGGCCGGTACGGCGCTGCTGTCCTTCACCGCCGGAGCCTTGTCCAACTCCCAGTCCGGCATCAGTGGACGCTCCGACAAGCGCGGTAAGTCGTCAGGAGGGAGAAAGAAGTGGAATAAATCCTCCAACAAATCACGTGACAACAGCCATGTGAACGCCGGTGGCAACGGCGACGTCAACGCTCGTCCGGGCGCCCCTAGAGGAGGGCCGGCATTCTTAGGCCTCGGCCCACTACGCCCCAGGCCTACACAGCAAGAGGTCTACCTGTGTTGCTTGCACCGCTTGCCACTCAACCTGCATCGTCAACTTAGGACTCTATCGGCCTTATCGCAGCAATGAACGCCATGTTTATGCAGCCGTACGGTAGCCACGGTGGTGACTGGGCGATGGACTCCGGCACCTCCTCACACATGTCCTCTGACGTCGGTATACTCGACTCCCTGAAACCTTTTCGTTCACCTCCTTTCGTCACCGTTGTTAATGGATCACCTATACCTATCTCTTATACCAGTCACACTTCTCTTCCCATACCTAATCGCACATTCGCTTTAAATAAAGTCCTTATTGTTCCTCATATAGTCAAAAATCTTTTTTTTTGTTCGTCAATTTACTTGTGATAATTCCTGCTCTATTGAATTTGACCCTTTTGGTTTTTCTGTCAAGGATCTTCGTACCAAGACCGAGACTCTTCGCTGAAATAGTGGAGGTGATCTCTACACCATCCGATCCACCAAGATCCCGACCCTCTCCACCTTTCTTGCTTCAACCTCCATTGATCTATGGCATCGTCATCTAGGCCATCCCGGTTCAAGGAATTTATCTTTTGTTCCTCAATTAGCAAAATGTAATAAAAGTCCAGTCAAACTCTTTGTCATACATGTCAATTGGGTAAACACGTTCAATTATCTTTTAGTCGTTCTATTTCTCCCTCTTTATATCCTTTCGAGCTTTTATACTGCGATCTGTGGACTTTTCTCGTTCCTAGCTCGTCGGGTTTCCAATATTACCTAGTCATTCTTGATGACCACACACACTACCTCTGGACTTTTCCTCTTCGCAGTAAAAGTGATGTTTCGACACCTTTGGACACTTCTTCCCATACGCTCGTACTCAATTCCACAAAAATATTCTAGCTATTCAAGGCAATAAAGGCAAGGTAGTCAGACCCGGCCCGGGTATCGACCCGGCCAAGTCCAAGGGTCAGGGGTTGATGGGTTCGACCGGGTTGAACCGGGGTTAAACCGGGATCAATAATAAAATATTAAAAATATATATTATAATAATTAATAATATAAAAAATATAACTTATACTTTAATAATTAAAAAACACAATTAATTAAACATAATATTTAAAATTTTTATTTTACATATTTTTTTATTTTAAAAATATTTAAAATACAATTAAATTTAATATAAGTTTTAGATTTATATACAATATTTGAAATAAAATAAAATATATTAAAAAAAAACTCTCACCGCTCCTCTCTCGGGACTCACCAAAGAAAGAAAAAAATCACTCTCTCTCTCTCTGTCGGGACACACAAAACGAAAAGAAAAAAATCACTCTCTTCATTTCTTCTCATCTCCATTCTCCACGTCTCTCATGTTCTTCGTCTTCTCCAGTTCCCTCATTTCTTCTCATGCTCGCCGTCACTCGCCAACACTCTTTCTCACTTCTTCTCATCATAGCATTTTTCTTTTTTTTTTTTTAATTTTATTTTTTTAACCCGGTAGATCCGGCCGGGTTAACCAATTTCCGGGTTGACCGGCCGGGTCACCGGTTTTTGGCCGGGTTATATCAACACCGAGTCAAAGGAGGTAGCCGGACCGGCCTCATGACCGGTTCCCGGTTTTTCCGGTCGAACCGGCTGGGCCGGTCCGGGTTTGACAACATTGGATAACGGTGGAGAATTTGTCAACTCTCGTATCTCCAAACTATTGGCTTCCCATGGAACCCTTCTACGCCTTTCATGTTCACACACTTCTCCTCAAAACGGGAAAGCCGAACGTGTCATTCGTACTATTAATGACATCATTCGCACTCTCCTCATTCAAGCCAGCATGCCACCCTCCTTCTAGGCGGAAGCTCTTGCTACTGCTACATACCTCCTCAATCGACGTCCTACCATTGCCCTCGATTTTTCCATTCCCTTCCAACTTCTCTACAAAAGACCTCCTTCCTACGATCATCTTAGGGTCTTTGGCTGTCTTTATTACCCAAGCACTTCCGCCACAGCCTCCCATAAACTTGCATCATATTCTGCTACCTATATCTTTCTTGGCTACCCTAACTCCCATAAAGGCTACTGTTGTTATAACCCAGTAACTCGCAAGGTCATCATCTCCCGGCATGTTGTATTTGATGAGGCCACTTTTCCTTTTGCAAATATGCTGCCACGTTCGTCTACTACTTCTTTTGATTTCCTGCAGGACATCTCGGCTACTCAGTCACCAGCTTGCATGCATGGGAACCCGCTGCATGCCCATGCTCCGCAACCAACCGGGGCACCGATCTCGCGCGCTCTAGTGGACTACGACACCCCCGACCTTGTTCTTCTTGGGCCGACCTTACCTGCCACGGTCGATCAGTGTACGCCCGACCGTGCCTCCCCTGGGCCGGTTTTGTCTGTCTCTAGCGGGCCTGCTCTCCTAGATGAGCCAGTTTCTTCCGTCACCCGCGCCAAGATGGCTTCTCTGGCCGTATTGCGCTCTCCTCCGGAGTTAGGCGCGGCGCGCGACTACGCCACCTCCAGCGAGCCTACTTCAACTTCATCTCCACCCAAGTCGCCAGCTCGGCCTGCTCTAGGGCCTCATCAAATGATCACAAGGGCTAAAGCATGCATCGCCAAGCCTCTTAAGAAGATGAATCTGTCAGTTGTTACTTCAGCTATCTCACCTATTCCTAAGAGCTATTGCTCTGCTCACCCTTATTGGCTCCAAGCTATGACAGAAGAATATGAGGCTCTCATGAAAAATAAGACATGGTGCTTAGTCCTACAACTAGTCGGTGCCATTGTTGTTACTGGTAAATGGGTTTACAAACATAAGTTCTATGCTGATGGCCGCCTAGCTCGCTATAAAGAGCGATGGGTTGTTCGTGGTTACTCTCAATAGCCAGGTATTGCTTTTAATGAGACTTTCAGCCCAGTGGTGAAGCCAGTTACCATCCGGATAGTACTCAGTCTTGCCGTCTCACGCTCCTGGCCAGTTCATCAGTTAGACGTCAAGAATGCCTTTCTCCATATCTCCTTCGATGAGACTGTTTACTGTGAGCAACCCTCCCGATTTGTGGATTCTTCTCGGCCTTCTCATGTTTGCTGTCTGCAGTGTTCCCTATATGGTCTCAAGCAAGCGCCTCGTGCCTGGTACCAGCGCTTCGCTCAGTTTGTTGGCACTATTGGGTTCACCACTTCCCGGTCTAACACCTCTCTCTTTGTCCTACGCCAAGGCTCAGCTACTACATACTTGCTTCTTTATGTGGACGATAGTATCCTCACATCCTCTTCAGCATCACTTATGCGGGATATTACTTCTTCTCTTGGTCGCGAGTTCTCCATGTCTGATCTTGTTGATCTATACTATTTCCTTGGAATTTCTGTCACCCACACTCCTCAGGCAATGTTTCTCTCCCAACAAAAGTTTACTTGTGAGCTTCTTCAGCGTGTAAGGATGTCGAACTGTAAGCCCAGTACGACTCCTGTGGATACTCTTGCCAAGCTTTCTGCGGATGAAGGTGCACCTGTCAGTGATCCATCAGAGTTTTGGAGCCTATATGGTATCTTGTAGTATCTTACACTGACTCGTCCGGATATTGCATACGCGGTCCAACAAATATGTCTCTATATGCATGCTCCGCGGGAACCTCAACTCTAGTTCCTTAAGGGTGTGCTTTGATATATTCAAGGCACTCTGTCGTATGGGCTATTCTTGCATGCATCTCCCTCCACGACTCCGACGGCGTACTCTGACGCCGACTGGGCTGGATGCCCAGACACCCGATGCTCTACTTCTGGCTTTTGTGTGTTTCTCAGTGACAACTTGATATCTTGGTCTTCTAAATGCCAAGCTATTGTATCCCGTTCTAGTGCAGAGGCGGAATACCGAGCTGTTGCACATGCCGTTGCAGAGTATTGTTGGCTTCGTACCCCTCTTTCTTCCGCCACTGTTGTCTATTGTGACAATGTCAGCGCAGTTTTATAAGTTGCGTGCGCGCACACACACATATGTATATTTACATGTTTGTTTTGGTTTATATTAATTAAAAAAAATTCTTACAACATGATCTAAAATTAATAAATTTACATACAATTTTGAAAGTCAAAATAATAAATAAATAAAAAAGGACAAGGAGAATTTATATAAGTTTGTTTTAATTTACACTAATTAAATAAAAAAATGTTCTGACAAAACAATTTCACAAATTTTTAAAAAATTAACATAAAATTTTCCAAAATCAAAATAAAAACAAAAACTTGTAAAAAAAAAAGACAAATAAAAATAAAAAATAAAAAAAGGACAAAATAGCTAGAAGGCGGGCTTTACAAAATAGCTAGAAGGTGTGGCGTCTTCCTCATTCTTCCTCTCTCTACATTAATTTACATGGTATCAGAGCGATCCTCTTGTTCTTCCTCCTATCTCCATTTATTGCCTTCCGTTATGAGCACCTACAACGCCACCGACTAGGCTTCTTCCTTAGCCACGGCGGACGTCATGGCCTCCGTCAAGACCCACGTCCCCATCATGCTCGACATCATCGGCTCTAACTATTCCTAATGGAGCACGCTTTTCACGGTGTTGGTTGGTAAGTACGACTTGTTGGGTTTCATCGATGGAACCATCGAACCCAGCATTGATGAACCTCACCGACGGCAGGACTTCGCCGTTCGTTCAAGGCTCTACGGCTCAGTCAGCGAGGAGATCGAGATCATAGTTGAGCCCAATCAGACGACGCGCGAAACTTGGACTATGATCGAGGAGCTCTTCCGTGACAATAAGGAGAGTCGCGTTGTCTTCCTCGAAGTGGAATTCTGCAGCATCGTCCAAAGAGACATGACCATCGCCGACTACTGCCGTAAAATCAAGAAAATCGCCGACGCTCTGCGTGATGTCGGGCAGCCGGTGTTCGATAAGGCTCTCGTCCTCAACATTCTTCTCGGTTTAAACAAGCGGTTCTCCTCTACAGCCCAACTGATCCCCCTACTTGATCTTTTTCCTAGTTTTTTAAGCACTAGGTCTATCCTCGCCATGGTGGAGACAAAGGCGACTCATGAGGCCGCTGTGGTTGCCAGCACGACGCTGTTGTTCTTCTCCG